>NC_053025.1:307331400-307371620 GCF_003073215.2 Triticum urartu
CAATACTCTAGATGCATGCTGGATAGCGGTCGATGAGTGGAGTAATAGTAGTAGATGCAGGCTGGAGTCGGTCTACTTGTCTCGAACGTGATGCCTATATACATGATCATACCTAGATATTCTCATAACTATGCTCAATTCTGTCAATTGCTCAACAGTAATTTGTTCACCCACCGTAGAATACTTATGCTCTTGAGAGAAGCCACTAGTGAAACCTATGGCCCCCGGGTCTATCTTTATCATATTGATCTCCTACTACTTAGTTATTTCCTTTGCTATTTACTTTGCCTTTATTTTACTTTGCATCTTTTATCATAAAAATACCAAAAATATTATCTTATCATATCTATCAGATCTCACTCTCGTAAGTGGCCCTATAGGGATTGACAACCCCTATTTGCGTTGGTTGCGAGGATTTATTTGTTTTGTGCAGGTGCGAGGGACTCGCGCGTAGCCTCCTACTGGATTGATACCTTGGTTCTCAAAAATTGAGGGAAATACTTATGCTACTTTGCTGCATCATCCCTTCCTCTTCGGGGAAAACCAACGCAGTGCTCAAGAGGTAGCAGAAGGTCTCATCGTAGTCAACTCTTTGAACTTGTCGAAAACCTTTCGCAACAAGTCGAGCTTTGTAGACAGTAACATTACCGTCAGTGTCAGTCTTGTTCTTGAAGATGCATTTATTCTTGATGGCTTGCCGATCATCGGGCAAGTCAACCAAAGTCCATACTTTGTTCCCATACACAGATCCCTTCTCAGATTTCATGGCCTCAAGCCATTTTGCGGAATCTGGGCTCATCATAGCTTCCTCATAGTTCATAGGTTCGTCATGGTCAAGTAACATGACTTCCAGAACAGGATTACTGTACCACTCTGGTGCGGATCTTATTCTAGTTGACCTACGAGGTTCGGTAGTAACTTGATCCGAAGTTTCATGATCATCATCATTAGCTTCCTCACTTACTGGTGTAGGAATTACTAGAACTGATTTCAGTGATGAACTACTTTCCAATAAGGGAGAAGGTACAATTACCTCATCAAGTTCTATTTTCCTCCCACTCACTTCTTTTGAGAGAAAACTCCTTCTCTAGAAAGGATCCATTCTTAACAACGAATATCTTGCCTTCGGATCTGTAATAGAAGGTGTACCCAACAGTCTCCTTTAGGTATCCTATGAAGACACATTTCTCCGATTTGGGTTCAACCTTATCAGGTTGAAGCTTTTTCACATAAGCATCGCAGCCCCAAACTTTAAGAAATGATAACTTGGGTTTCTTGCCAGACCACAGTTCATAAGGTGTCGTCTCAACGGATTTAGATGGTGCCCTATTTAACGTGAATGTAGCTGTCTGTAAAGCGTAACCCCAAAATGATAGCGGTAAATCAGTGAGAGACATCATAGATCGCACCATATCTAGTAAAGTACGATTACGATGTTTGGACACACCATTACGCTATGGTTTTCCAGGTGGCGTGAGTTGCGAAACTATTCCGCATTGTTTCAAATGAAGTCCGAACTCACAACTCAAATATTCGCCTCCATGATCAGATCGTTGAAACTTAATTTTCTTGTTACGATGATTTTCCACTTCACTCTGAAATTCTTTGAACTTTTCAAATGTTTCAAACTTATGTTTCATTAAGTAGATATACCCATATCTGCTCAAATCATCTGCGAAGGTGAGAAAATAACAATATCCTCCACGAGCTTCAATGTTCATTGGACAACATACATCTGTCTGTATGATTCCCAATAACCCTATTGCTCGCTCCATTGTTCCGAAGAACGGAGTTTTAGTCATCTTACCCATGAGGCATGGTTCGCAAGTACCAAGTTATTTCAGAAGTCCATCAGAATGGAGTTTCTTCATGCGCTTTACACCAATATGACCTAAACGGCAGTGCCACGAATAAGTTGCATTATCATTATCAACTCTGCAGCTTTTGGCCTCAATACTATGAACATGTGTATCACTACTATCAAGAATTAGTAAAAATAAACCACTCATCAGGGGTGCATGACCATAAAAGATATTACTCATATAAATAGAACAACCATTATTATCTGATTTAAATGAATAACCGTCTCGCATCAAACAAGATCCAGATATAATGTTCATGCTCAATGCTGGCACCAAATAACAATTATTTAGGTCTAATACTAATCCCGAAGGTAGATGTAGAGGTAGCGTGCCGACGGCGATCACATCGCCTTTGGAACCATTTCCCACGCGCATCGTCACCTCGTCCTTAGCCAATCTTCGCTTAATCCATAGCCCCTGTTTCGAGTGGCAAATGTTAGCAACTCAACCATTATCAAATACCCAAGCACTACTACGAGCATAAGTAAGGTACACATCAATAACATGTATATCAAATATACCTTTCACTTTGCCATCCTTCTTCTCCGCCAAATACTTGTGGCAGTTCCGCTTCCAATGACCAGTTCCTTTGCAGTAGAAGCACTCAGTCTCAGGCTTAGGTCCAGACTTGGGTTTCTTCACTTGAGCAGCAACTGGATTGCTGTTCTTCTTGTAGTTCCCCTTCTTCCCTTTACCCTTTTTCTTGAAACTGGTGGTCTTGTTGACAATCAACACTTGATGCCCCTTCTTGATTTCTACCTCCACAACCTTTAGCATTGCGAAGAGCTCGGGAATTGTCTTATCCATCCCTTGCATATTATAGTTCATCACGAAGCTCTTGTAGCTTGGTGGCAGTGATTGAAGAACTCTGTCAATGACACTATCATTAGGAATATTAACTCCCAGTTGAGTCAAGTGGTTGTGGTACCCAGACATTCTGAGTATATGTTCATTGACAGAACTATTCTCCTCCCTCTTGCAGCTGTAGAACTTATTGGAGACTTCATATCTATCAATCCAGGCATTTTCTTGAAATATTAACTTCAACTCCTAGAACATCTCATATGCTCCATGACGTTCAAAACGTCGTTGAAGTTCCGGTTCTAATTCGTAAAGCATGGCACACTGAACTATCGAGTAGTCACCAGCTTTGCTCTGCCAGGTGTTCATAACATCTGGCGTTGCTCCTGCTACGGGTTTGTCACCTAGTGGTGCTTCCAGGACGTAATTCTTCTATGCAGCAATGAAGATAATCCTCAAGTTACGGACCCATTCTGTGTAATTTCTACCATCATCTTTCAACTTAGCTTTGTCTAGGAACACATTAAAATTCAAGAGAACAACAGCACGGGCCATCTATCTACAACAACATAGACATGCAAAATACTATCAGGTACTAAGTTCATGATAAATTAATGTTCAATTAATCAAATTACTTAAGAACTCCCACTTAGATAGATATCTCTCTAATCATCTAAGTGATCACGTGATCCATATCAACTAAACCATGTCCGATCATCACGTGAGATGGAGTAGTTTTCAATGGTGAACATCACTATGTTGATGATATCCACTATATGATTCACGCTCGACCTTGTGGTCTCTAGTGTTCCGAGGCCATATCTACATATGCTAGGCTCGTCAAGTTTAACCCGAGTATTCCGCGTGTGCAAAACTGGCTTGCACCCATTGTATGTGAACATAGAGCTTATCACACCCGATCATCACGTGGTGTCTCGGCACGACGAACTATATCAATGGTGCATACTAAGGGAGAACACTTATACCTTGAAATTTAGTGAGAGATCATCTTATAATGCTACCGTAGAACTAAGAAAAATAAGATGCATAAAAGATAAACACCACATGCAATCAATCTAAGTGATATGATATGGCCATCATCATCTTGTGCCTTTGATCTCCATCTCCAAAGCATCGTTATGATCACCATCGTCATCGGCTTGACACCTTGATCTCCATCGTAGCATCGTTGTCGTCACGCCAACTACCTCCATGACTATCGCTACCGCTTAGTGATAATGTAAAGAAATTACATGCGATTGCATTTCATACAATAAAGCGACAACCATATGGCTCCTGCTAGTTGCCGATAACTGTGTTACAAAACATGATCATCTCATACAATAAAATTTAGCATCGTGTCTTGACCATATCACATCACAACATGCCCTGCAAAAACAAGTTAGACATCCTCTACTTTGTTGTTGCAAGTTTTATGTGGTTGCTACGGGCTGAGCAAGAACCATTCTTACCTATGCATCAAAAACCACAACGCGGTATAGTGATTGCTTTTTGATATTCAGAAAGAACCATGTTCATTGAATTTGATTCAACTAAAGCTGGAGAAACAGACACCCACTAGCCACCTGTGTGCGAAGCACGTCGTTAGAACCAGTCTCGCGTAAGCGTACACGTAATGTCGGTCTGGGCCGCTTCATCCAACAATGCTGCTGAATCAAGAATCAACTAGTGACGGCAAGCAATATGTATATACCCACGCCCACAACTCCTTTGTGTTATACTCGTGCATATGACATCTACGCATAAACCTGGCTCTGATAGCACTATTGGGGAACGCGGTAATTTCAAAAAAAAATCCTACACACACGCAAGATCATGGTGATGCATAGCAACGAGAGGGGAGAGTGTCGTCCACATACCCTCATAGACCGTAAGTGTAGGCGTTATGACAACGTGGTTGATGTAGTCGTACGTATTCACGATCGACCGATCCTAGTACCGAACGTACGACACCTCCGTGATCTGCACACGTTCATCTCGGTGATGTCCCACGAACTCACGATCCAGTAGAGCTTCGAGGGAGAGTTCCGTCAGCACGACGGCGTGATGACGGTGTTGATGAAGCTATCGACGCAGGGCTTCGCCTAAGCATCGCTGCGATATGACCGAGGTGGACTATGGTGGAGGGGGGCACCGCACACGGCTAAAAGATCAATGATCAACTTGTGCCCCCTCCCCCGTATATAAAGGAGTGGAGGAGGGGGAGAGGCCGGCCCTCCTAGGCCCCCTCCCCCGTATAAGCAAATCATGAACATATTGCAAACCCTACAGCGTGGATCCCTCACGCTTGCGCGACACGAAGAGCACCATTGGACAGCACCAATAATAAAACATGCAACTCAAACCAATCACGGTCATCAATTAACCCATAGGACAAAACGGATCTACTCAAACATCATAGGATAGCCATACATCATTGGGAAATAATATATATCGTTGAGCACCATGTTTAAGTAGAGATTACAATGGGTAAAAGAGGGTTTACACCGCTGCATAGAGGGGGGAAGAGTTGGTGATGACAGTGGTGAATTTGTTGGTGTAGATCGTTGTCACGATGATGGCCCCGGCGGCATTCCGGCGCCACCGGGAGAGAGGGGGAGAGAGCCCCCATTCTTCTTCTTCCTTGACCTTCCCCCTAGATGGGAGAAGGGCTTACCCTCTGGTCCATGGCCTCCATGGCATGGGAGGGGTGAGAGCCCCTCCGAGATTGGATCTGTCTCTCTATCTCTCTCTGTTTCTACGTTCCCAGATTCTGCCCTTTCACCGTTTCTTATATTCCTGGAGATTCGTAACTCTGATTGGATTGAAATTTGAACACGATTTTTATCCGGATATTAGCTGTCTTGCCATGAAAGAAGGGAAACAACCGCCTTACGGGGTGTCCACCAGGGTCAGGGGCGCGCCCCTGCCTCGTGGGCCCCTCGAGCATCGTCTCGCATTGATTTCACTTCCCAAAATTCACATATATTCCAAAAAAATCTCTGTCAGTTTTTATCCCGTTTGGACTCCGTTTGATATGGATTTTCTGTGAAACAAAAAACATGCAACAAATAGGAACTGGCACTAGGCACTGGATCAATATGTTAGTCCCAAAAAATAGTATAAAAGTTGCCAAAAGTATATGAAAGTTGTATAATATTGGCATGGAACAATCAAAAATTATAGATACGACGGAGAAGTATCAGCCCCCCTTTCCTTATCCTCTCCTCCTCCTTCCTCCTTCTCCTAGTAGGAATATGAAAGGGGGGGGGGGCAAACCTACTTGGAGTAGGATTGCCCCCCTTGGGTGCGCCTCCTCCTAGGCCGGCCCTCTCCTCCTCCCCCCTTTATATACGGGGGAGGGGGCACCCCATAGACACACAAGTTGATTGTTTAGCCATGTGCGGTGCCCCCTCCACAGAGTTCCACCTCAGTTATATCGTTGTAGTGCTTAGGCGAAGCCCTGCGTCGGTAACTTCATCATCACCGTCATCACGCCATCATGCTGACGAAACTCTCCCTCTGCCTCAACTGGATCGAGAGTACGAGGGACGTCATGGAGCTAAAAGTGTGCAGATCGCGGAGGTGTCGTGCGTTCGGTACTTGATCAGTTGGATCGCGAAGGCGTTCGACTACATCAACCGCGTTTCATAAAGCTTCCGCTTTCAGTCTATGAGGGTACATAGACATACTCTCCCCCTCTCGTTCCTATGCATCTCCTAGATAGATCTTGCGTGATCGGAGGAATTTTTTTGAAATATTGCATTCCCCAACACGCAACAATAGGGGTTTGAGTCTCGGCCATGTCGGTAGTGGCCTGCGGCGGTAGAGGAGGGGGGTGCTGCCGGTACTGGGACGGCCACCAAGCCCCACCCCGACCAGCACGAAAACTCCGATATCCTCCACGGGAACTGTAATCTGGGCCAGAAGCCCCCTCCACAAAATTACTCGGTGGCGCATAGAACGGACGCTCCTCTGATCCATCACTTTGCCAGGTGTCAGGACCCGGATCCTAAGTCACACCGATCTAGCATGTAACACATCATATCACTTTGCGGCCTCACGCATGGCATTCCCATAGGTGACACCTTACCTGGCCCGGGACCGTTTGCGCCTTTTGGCTCACGTATATGATAGTGTTACTAGCATCCATATGACAGAGAACCCGGGCCGACATGACTAGTCGTAAACCCAAAGTGGCACTAACTTACAGGGACATGCATACATGACCCAGCAACGAACGTGTCGGTCATCAGCGTGTGAATTTGGGCTGTAGCAACTGGTCTAGCAAGACTCTAGGAATCCGGGCTGTAGCAGGCTAACAGGACTCCGAAAGACACCGCGTGAAATTTCCCCGAAGGGACAGACACATGATGGAAGAAGCACACATGCCGGCCGGTCTAAGTGTTCCGGAGCAGTAGCAACTGGGCTAACAGGACTCCGGTAAACCGGGCTGTAGCAGACTACCATGGCTCAGTGGAAGCACCAGACTACATTTCCCCATAAGAGAGGCTACCAAGGATAGACAACTAGGTTGTCGGATCCCACACATACCAAGCATTTCAATCATACACACAATATGCTCGATATGTGTAAATACAACATGGCATCACAACATGACTCTATGACTCAACGTATTTATTCAATAGGCTCCGAGGAGCGAGATATTACAAACATGGGTCTCATGACCCAACATTCAGAGCATACAAGTCAAATCACACGCGGAAGCATAACATGTCTGAGTATAGACATCTACAAATGAAAAAGGCTGAGAAGCCTGACTATCTACCAGATCCTGCCGAGGGCACAAGATCGTAGCTGAGGTATCAAGCTAAACGTCGAAGTCCACACGGAACTACTAGTGAGACTGAAGTCTCTCTGCAAAAACATAAATTAAGCAAACGTGAGTACAAATGTACCCAGCAAGACTTACATCAGAACTAACTACATATGCATCGATATCAACAAAGGGGGTGGTGGAGTTTAACTGCAGCAAGCGAGCTTTGACTCGGTGGCTATCCTAAACTATGGCTGCAAGTAACTCTTTTGAGGTGGCGCACACGAGTCCACATATTCACCATATCAATACACCACTATGGATCCTCTCATGTCTCCCTACAACAACGCCATCCATAGCACTCACGCTTATCTTGCACATTTTAGAGTATCCACTTTCACTTATCTATGAACTGTTATAGGCAACCCAGAAGACCTTTACCATGGACGCGGCTATTCGAATAGATCATTTATAACCCTGCAGGGGTGTACTTCTTCACACATGTTTCCACCACTTAGCGTCTGCACACGACATGTGCTCGGCAGAATTCAAGCGAAATCCAACGTGGGTGTAGACCACGACCTGACTAACCACACAAGTCTCTAGTCCAGGTTTATTGCCTATTAGAGTTCCATCCGCGAGGAGATCCGGCCGGGTTTCGCTCATAGCCCCAAACGATGTGTGCAGGGTTCCCGAGACACCAAACGGGCGCCCGGTACACCGTGCCATGGTGTATCTACCGCATCATAGCCCACCCCTAGTGTCAGTGCTACGCCCGGCCTCCAACACATATCCTACAAACACCATAAACTAGTTTCAACTCCTGGACAGAGGACAGGGGCGGTTAATATGTCGAGCGGGGTCATATTTCAGGTCCCAATGCATGGTAGTAGCTGTTTCATGGATCACAAACACAAAACTCAGTTCCTGAGGACGGTTTCAATGAGACAACCCACCATGTGCTCCTACATGGCCTCTCACCACAACCTTTATCAATCATGTTCACACACTTAGCTCACACACAGTAGGACATGTTCATCACCATTCGAATTCATCCCCGATGAATAAGACCTGACTCAACTCTAAGCAGTAGCAGGCATGACAAACAAGCATGAATGAGTAGGCACATCAGGGCTCAAATAACTCCTACTCATGCTAGTGGATTTCATCTATTTACTGTGGCAATGACAGGTCATGCAGAGGAAAGGGGTTCAACTACCGCATCATGTAACAGTTGAATCGTTGTTGTCCTAATGCAGTAAAAGAGAGCAGAAGCGAGAGAGTGGGATTGTATCGGAATGAACAAGGGGGTTTTGCTTGCCTGACAGAGTGGTAGAAGGATACTGTCCTTCAGTTGGATACTCGTGAATATCCTCGGAGGCAGAACCTACCACGAAGAACACATCGAAGCGCAATCATCACATGGCAATATGCAACAATATGATGCATGCAATGACATGGCAAAATGATTGTGTTTTGGATAATTCAACTTAGAACAAGTTGGTTTGCGATCATTTGAATCAAAGATTCAAATGCAAACCCAAAATAAGAGGTCATATTAGTGCATTAACTTGTTTCATCTAAACAGCAAAGTTAAAGTGTTCTGACATACATGAAACTAGTATAGATGGAAAGATTGAATTTTTTTGAACAATTTTCATATATAGATCTTTGCATTTGGAGTTACAGATTAATTTCTATGAATTTTTGAAGTTTGTGATATTTTCTGGAATTTCCTGAATAAGAATAAATCCAGAAAATACTTATTGCGTCAGCATTGCGTCACTGTGATGTCAGCAGTCAACGGAGACGGTCCAGGTCAAACCTGACCGGTGGGGCCCATTGGTCAGTGTCACATTGCTGGCTCGTGTGGCTGACAAGTGGGCCTGGTCAACGGCCACGTCAGCTGGGTCAGTTCTGGCGCGTGGGTCCACTGGAATCAGATTAGGTCTAACTAATTTCGTTAGTAGGTTACTTAAACTGGTGGGGCCCGGCTGTCATTGGCCCAGGTGTTAACCTAAATGGTAATTAGTTCCTCATGGCCGGATTAGGCCGGCGGCTACTCGCCGGCGTAAGCAGAGGCGGCGCCGTTGCCCGTCCGGCCAACTCCGGCGACGGGAGCAAGCAGGGCTGGTCTCGTTGGAACGGCCGCGATGTGGTGCGTCCAATGGTGGTGGGTGCAGGGGCTGGGGCGGCCGGAGACGACGGCGAGGAGCTCGGCTGCGGCGGCCGGCATTCGGGTGTGCACGGAAACGTGGCTGCGCTGTGCAAACGGGCAGAGCGAAGCACTAGAGATTCTCTACGCGGTGCAGCGAGCTCGGTGGACACGCGCCCAGGACCAAACGGTCACCGGAGCATCGGTGTCGGCGGGGTTCGGTCATCGGCGAAACGGCGACTAGAGCTAGCAAACGTCGTGGAGACAAGGGGGAGACGGTGTAGAAGCTCACGAGGATCGTGTAGGGCAGCTTAGCGAGCTCGGGGAGGGGCGAGAGCGAGCGGGGCGGCGGAGGCGATCTCTGTGACCCAAGGAGGAATAAGGCGTCCGGGGCGGCGCTTCGAGGCGTCCGACGTTGTGTAGCTCAGCGAGGGGGTCGACGACAAACTGGCGGAGCTTCTGGGCGCGTCGGTGAGGCGTGGGGTGGCCGGTGGCCGCGGGAACGGCGAGCGGCGCGACGGGCGTGTTCGGGCGGCTGCGCGTGAGAGAGACAGAGGAGGGGAGAGGCACGGGGAGAGGTCGAGGGAATTCTGGGGGGTGCGTGGCGTCGTCTAGAGTCATCCAGGGTGTCGGCAGAAGCAGGAGGTGGCCGTCGGTGGCCACGCGTGTGCTAGCGCACCGCGGGCACACGCCCGTGCCTACTGTCACGAGGAGGAAGGCGACAGAGGGGGCTGCGGTGGTGGACTGGGCCAGTTGACTGGGCCGCCAGCTGGGCCGGCCAGGTGGGCTGCACAGGTGAGGCCAGGTAAAACTCTCTCTCTCTCTCTTTTAGTTCATGTTTTCTATTTCTTCTGTAGCTTCAGGGCTTTATTAAAAAAATACCAGAACAAACCCAAAATCATGAAACTACTCATGGCTACTGTTAAAATATATCCAACAGTAAACATTTTAGTTCATGATTATTTGGACAATTAAAATATTTTATAGTATTTAAATGTCCAAATGGAAATAGAGTATGATTTAATCCAGTGACCTGATGCTGTCCTATAAAATTGTGCACCATTTTTGTCAGAGGTTCTAGACCAAGGCAAAGATGATGAACATTTTAGAAGGGCATTTCAGGTTCATTGAAAAGGATTTTAGTAAACCCTAGTTAGTTTAAGTGGTGCTGGGGGTTCCCGTCATCCCCATTTCAACTTTCTGAATAAAGTAGACATGATGCATTCACTCTAATGCATATGCTGACTAGGGTTGTGACAACTCACCCCCACTAAACAAGCATCTCGTCCCGAGGTTCAAGCGTAGGGTAAGACGAAGGGGGGGGGCAAACTAACACGATCTTCACGATCCAACTGTCCTCATCGAAGATATTGAGTCATTGCATCATCTTGAACTTGACATCCTTGCTTTCAAGATCTTCACCCAACACGGGGACAGAAGAGCGAGATAACTCCACAAGGATGGATCATCTTAATGATCACATGATCAACTCACGAAACGAGACGGAGAAACATCTCTTGAGTTGAGGGACAAAAACACATATGAGGAGCGATGGAAAGAAGCAAGTGATGAAGGTTCAGATTAGTAGGCAACAATTCCATGCTTAGAAGATGGTGCATGGTTTCAAGATAGCGAGGAAATAATCTCCATGATTCCATAACAGGGCACCTTAGGGAAGGTGACTCATAGAATTATTCCCTTAAGTGGCAAAATAATTACTTTTGATACATAGATCATTGAGACTATTTATACCAACCTAAGGCAATCACAATCGATCATTTGAAGGAGTTAAAAAGAATGACATACTCGGACTAGAATGGATGATGTGGAGTACCTTGTTGAAGACAACGCAATGGATGATTTTTGCTTATCACCAGAAATGGATGGGACCCATGGTAAGTCCACTTTTGAAGATGATCCTGAACAGCAATTACTGAGAAGGCGGATCATAGTAAAATGGCACAATGGCGGGTGCAAGCTGGGGACAAAATTCAAATGTTGGGAATGTTCCAACCATCATATCCTCCTGAGATTCAGATCTGATTGGTAACAGATACTTCAGACTCAACATGTCTGAAAAGAAAAGTTGCAACACAATTCGACGAGATAACGTTGCGAGATTCTCGGGAAATGAACTACGATAGCAAGCTCCAAAACATGAGCTGGTTCTGCTACAAACCTGTGAACACGCTATCCAAGACAAGCATGACCACGTAGTAGTCTTATAATAAAACACTACTGAGTTCAGGTGGGGAACCATCATTGCGGAGAGCGAAGTCCTGCGCATTTACCTTTGGGTCCTTAAGGATTATCACTTAGGAACTTCTTTTCCTTGAACAAATTAACCAGTGGCTTGGTGTGCTAGGGAATACATATGGAGTGGAGGTAATTAATCTACCAAACCATAGAATACTTCACACGTATGCATGACTGATTTGGGATGATTCCAGGGGAAACAAACAAACCTTTCTCAAATTCATGGTGGCGACTTACACCTAATGCATGTGAACTTGGAGAAAGTCACTTCTTTCACCCAAACATATGCTTCATGAGCTAGCATGAAGAAACGCTTTCAAAAGTTTCCAACACTAGCTTAATGTTCAACATGAATCATGGAGGAGACAAGATGTTGCTGATGGGCTCAACAGCAACTCATCCAAATTTCCATATCACTCGAATTCCACCATTATGTGAACAATGTGATAGTATTGGTCAGACCAAAAGATGTAATGGTGTATGCTCGAGGGATCAACTACGAGTAAGACAACATTACGATTATCGTTGGTTCTAACTTGATTTTACGATAGCCCATACTCAAATCAAGGTTTGGACAAGACAATAGATTCAACAACCGATCACGAAGAACAATCGATGAAGATATCATCTCTCGTCAACACACACACAAACACAAGGATATCCCTTTGGAATGAGATAAGTTAGGCAAGCTTTTATCTTCCAACCCTCCAAGTTGTTGCTTAGCTTAACCAACTAGCTCATGGGTATCCAATACAGATTCTTGGAGAAGGAGTGGTTTACAAGAAAACCAACTTGATCACGAACTCAACATAGCGGTCAGGTGACAACCTGGTAATACTTCTGAGAAGATATTCGGGAAATCACGAACCACCGATATGTTACTAAGCTCGAGAACAATCTTACTTTTTAGGACAAGATGATATGATCGAAAGAGCAAGGAATTTCACATAATCCAAACTCATTGATCGAAGAGTGCACCAGGAAAATGGACTAGGTAGCACGATCAATCTTAGGAAGATGACTCAGTAACCAGCACGCTAAGAGTGAGAGTATTGTCCATTAACTACCAAGCAACGAGGTTGCTAGGAGTATTGATTTCACACATCACAGTTCACTTGTCGGCATTCCAGTTACAACAACACGGAACCGAGGAATGAATAATGATGGCGAGAAGTATCACCGCGTCAAGAATTCATAAGAGGTGGTGCAATTCTCATGACATTTCTGACATCAAGAGGGCAATACTTCAGGGTAGAACAGAATCAGAAGCTGGATTGGCGTGTTGATCTGCGATATGCAACTATTTTGACCCAACCCTGGATATGGATGAGGTACTAGAGTTTGTTTCTCCTAGTCATTCTGAAATAGAATGGCTTGATAGACCACAAGGATATGAGGTATCGATGAGCATGAATGCATGACATGCTCTTGATTATCAAATGATACACGGAGATTGGGATACAACTAAAGAGAGGGACAACTCAAGGAACATATAACTTTCTGAGTTGTGGATGCATAGGTTAGTATGTCGAACCAAGTTTGACGAGTTTCTTCCGGATAACCCATGCAGAAAGGTAGAACTGGCAGAGTCACAGCATAGAATCGAGAACTCGTCAAGAGCACTCTGGTTGTGATCTTTCGGTTCAATGAGGAACTTCTACCATAAGTAGTTCACGGTATTTGGAAGAAAGAAATACCACAGACATCGAGGTCTATCGCAAAGGTTGCTAATATCCTAAAGGAATGAGCAACACTATCAACAAAAAGTAGGTAGAGTGAATCTTGGGTTCAGGAACCCAGCGATGGAATACCTACTAGCTAATAACATCACGAGATGCTTTCGAGAATGGGGGCCAGATTCATCACACTGGGAACACAAAACATGGCTAGATTACCAGGTGATCCTCTAAGACGCCTAGGGTCATAATAATAGTTCCAACATATATACCAAGGTAATGAAGTACCTCAACACACTGGTTAGTGTGGTTAATCTGGCCCAAAAAAACATCGGGAACAGAAAGAAGGGAGTTGCAAATGCATTAGATTATTTAGAAACCTAGGATGACTCGGAGAGCATAACGGCTGTAAATGCTCAAAAAGATTGAGACATCCTGCAAAATGGTGGCATAGCCACTCAACATCACAATATCAAGGTTCTGAGATCAACTATGAACACATGGAAGTAGTAGAAACTGAACTGGGCTTGAATCCATCAATCCTATAGGTCTACGGCTTAGTAACACGTGATCCTGATAGAAAGAAGAGGAAGCCTAGTTCTTAATCCCCGTAGAGAAGAAGAGGTTGACTCAGATCAGAAGGGCATAAGGTAAAGGAGTAAAAAGAGCCTTACGTTCCCTTCCCCAATCAATTCCCTTACATAACTAAAGAATTTCTAGACTCAACTTCGACCAGTTTAACTTGGTAATCCTACAGGCAGTCAGGCTCTGATACCAAAGCTGTCAGGACCCCGATCCTAAGTCACACCAATCTAGCATGTAACACATCATATCACTTTGCGGCCTCACACACGGTATTCCCACGGGTGCCACCTTACCTGACCATGGACCGTTTGCGCCTTTTGGCTCATGTATATGATAGTGTCGCTAGCATCCATATGACAGAGAACCCGGGCCGACATGACTAGTTGTAAACCCAAAGTGGCACTAACTTACAGGGACAGGCATACATGACCCAACAACGAACGTGTCGGTCATCAGCGAGTGAATTAGGGCTGTAGCAACTGGGCTAGCAGGACTCCGGGAATCCGAGTTGTAGCAGGCTAACAGGACACCGAAAGACACCGCGTGACATTTCCTCGAAGGGACAGACATAAGATAGAAGAAGGACACATGTCGCCCAGTCTAAGTAGCAGTAGCAACTGGGCTAATAGGACTCCGGTAAACCGGGCTGTAGCAGACTACCATGGCTCAGTTGAAGCACTAGACTACACTTCCCCATAAGAGAGGCTACCAAGGATAGACAACTAGGTTGTTGGATCCCACACATACCAAGCATTTCAATCATACACACAATATGCTCGATATGTGTAAATACAACATGGCATCACAACATGACTCTACGACTCAAAGTATTTATTCAATAGGCTCCGAGGAGCGAGATATTACAAACATGGGTCTCATGACCCAACATTCAGAGCATACAAGTCAAAGCACACGCGAAAGCTTAACATGTCTGAGTGCAGACATCTACAAATGGAAAAGGCTGAGAAGCCTAACTATCAACCAGATCCTGCCGAGGGCACAAGATCGTAGCTGAGGTATCAAGCTAAACGTCGAAGTCCACACGGAACTACTAGCGAGACTAAAGTCTCTCTGCAAAAACATAAATTAAGCAAACGTGAGTACAAATGTACCTAGCAAGACTTACATCAGAACTAACTACATATGCATCGGTATCAACAAAGGGGGTGGTGGAGTTTAACTGCAGCAAGCCAGATTTGACTCGGTGGCTATCCTAAACTACGGCTTCAAGTAACTCTTTTGAGGTGGCGCACACGAGTCCACATATTCACCATATCAATACACCACAATGGATCCGCTCCTGTCTCCCTACGAGAACGCCATCCATAGCACTCACGCTTATCTTGCGCATTTTAGAGTATCCACTTTCACTTGTCTATGAACTATTATAGGCAACCCAGAAGTCCTTTACCGTGGATGCGGCTATTCGAATAGATCATTTATAACCCTGCAGGGGTGTACTTCTTCACACATGTTTCCATCACTTAGTGTCTGCACACGACATGTGCTCGGCAGACTTCAAGCGAAAGCCGACGTGGGTGTAGACAACGACCTGACTAACCACACAAGTCTCTAGTCCAGGTTTATCTCCTATTAGGGTTCCATCCGCGAGGAGATCCGGCCGGGTTTCGCTCACAGCCCCAAACGATGTGTGCAGGGTTCCCAAGACACCAAACGGGCGCCCGGTACACGGTGCCATGGTGTATCTACCGCATCATAGCCCACCCCTAGGGTCAGTGCTATGCACGACCTCCAACACATATCCTACAAACACCAGAAACGAGTTGCAACTCCTGGACAGAGGACAGGGGCGGTTAATAAGTCAAGCGGGGTCATATTTCAGGTCCCAATGCATGGTAGTAGCTGTTTCATGGATCACAAACACAGAACTCAATTCCTGAGGACGGTTTCAATGAGACAACCCACCATGTACTCCTACATGGCCTCTCACCGCTACCTTTGCCAAATCGTGTTCACGCACTTAGCTCACACACAGTAGGACATGTTCATCACCATTCCAATTCATCCCCGATGAATCAGACCTGACTCAACTCTAAGTAGTAGCAGACATGACAAACAAGCATGAATGAGTAGGCACATCAGGGCTCAAACAACTCCTACTCATGCTAGTGGGTTTCATCTATTTACTGTGGCAATGACAGGTCATGCAGAGGAAAGGGGTTCAACTACCGCAGCATGTAACAGTTGAATCGTTGTTGTCCTAATGCAGTAAAAGAGAGCAGAAGCGAGAGAGTGGAATTGTATCGGAATGAACAAGGGAGTTTTGCTTGC
This sequence comes from Triticum urartu, assembly GCF_003073215.2. Lineage (NCBI taxonomy): Eukaryota > Viridiplantae > Streptophyta > Magnoliopsida > Poales > Poaceae > Triticum > Triticum urartu. The sequence goes on from NC_053025.1 coordinate 307,347,805, forward strand.
CTGACGGAGTGGTAGAAGGATACTGCCCTTTAGTTGGATACTCGTGAATATCCTCGGAGACAGAACCTACCACGAAGAACACCTCGAAGCACAATCATCACATGGCAATATGCAACAATATGATGCATGCAATGACATGGCAAAATGAGTGTGTTTTGGCTAATGCAACATAGAACGGGTTGGTGTGAGCTCATTTGAATCAAATATTCAAATGCAAACCGAAAATAAGAGGTCATATTAGTGCATTAACTTGTTTCATCTAAACAGTAAGGTTAAAGTGTTCTAACATGCATGAAACTAGTACAGACGGAAAGATTGAATTTTTCTGACCAATTTTCATATATAAATCTTTGCATTTAGAGTTATAGATTAATTTCTATGAATTTTTGAAGTTTGTGATATTTTCTGGAATTTCCTGAATAAGAATAAATCCAGAAAATACTTATTGGGTCAGCATTGCGTCACTGTGACGTCAGCAGTCAATGGAGACAGTCCAGGTCAAACTTGATCGGTGGGGCCCATTGGTCAATGTCACATTGCTGGCTCGTGTGGCTGACAAGTGGGCCTGGTCAACGGCCATGTCAGCTAGGTCAGTTCTGACGCGTGGGTCCACTGGAATCAGATTAGGTGTAACTAATTTCGTTAGTAGGTTAATTAAACCGGTGGGGCCCGACTATCATTGGCCCAGGTGTTAACCTAAATGGTAATTAGTTCCTAATGGCCGGATTAGGCCGGCGGTTCCTCGCCGGTGTATGCAGAGGCGGCAGCGTTGCCCGTCTGGCCAACTCCCGTGATGGGAGCAAGCGGGGCTGGTCTCGTTGGAACGGCCGCGATGCGGTGCGTCCAACGGTGGTGGTTGCAGGGGCTGGGGCGGCCGGAGACGACGGCGAGGAGCTCGGCCGCGGCGGCCGACGTTTGGGTGTGCGCGGGAACGTGGCTGCGCTGTGGAAACGTGCGAGGCAAAGCACTGAGATTCTCTACGCGGTGCAGCGAGCTTGGTGGACACGCGCCCGGGACCAAATGGTCACCGGAGCATCGGCGGCGGCGAGCGCAGGCGGAGGTTGGGGTTCGGTCATCGGCGAAACGGTGACTAGAGCTAGCAAACGTCGCAGAGACAAGGGGAAGAAGCTCACGAGGATCGTGTAGGGCAGGTCAGCGAGCGCTGGGAGGGGCCGGAGCGACTGGGGCGATGGAGGCGATCTTGGCAAACCGAGGAGGAAAAAGGCGTTGGGGGCGGTGCTTCGAGGCGTCCGGTGTTGTGTAGCTCAGCGAGGGGGTCGAGTACGAAGTGGCGGAGCTTCTGGGCGCGTCGGTGAGGCATGGGGTGGCCGGTGGCCGCGGGAACGACGAGCGGCGCGACGGGCGTGTTCGGGCGGCTGCATGTGAGAGAGACAAAGGAGGGGAGAGGCACGGCGAGAGGTCGAGGGGATTCCAGGGGGTGCGTGGCGTCGTCTGGAGTGGTCCAGGGCTTCGGCAGAAGCAGGAGGTGGCCGTCGGTGGCCACACGCATGCTAGCGCACCGCGGGCAGATGCCCGTGCCTACTGGCGCGAGGAGGAAGGCGGCAGAGGGAGCTGTGATGGTGGACTGGGCCAGTTGGCTGGGCCGCCAGTTGGGCCGGCCAGGTGGGCTGCACAGATGAGGCCAGGTAAAACTCTCTCTCTCTCTCTCTCTTAGTTCATGTTTTCTATCTCTTCTGGAGCTTCAGGGCTTTATTAAAAAAATACCAAAATAAACCCAAAATCATGAAACTGCTCATGGCTACTATTAAAATATATCCAACAGTAAACATTTTAGTTTATGATTATTTGGACAGTTAAAATATTTTATAGTATTTAAATGTCCAAATGGAAATAGAGTATGATTTAATCCAGTGACCTTATGCTGTCCTATAAAATTGTGCACCATTTTTGTCAGAGGTTCTAGACCAAGGCAAAGATGATGAACATTTTAGAAGGCCATTTCAGGTTCATTGAAAAGGATTTTAGTAAACCCTAGTTGGTTTAAGTGGTGCTGGGGGTTTCTGTCATCCCCATTTCAACTTTCTGAATAAAGTAGACATGATGCATTCACTCTAATGCATATACTGACTAGGGTTGTGACACCAGGCGTATCCACGGTCGCCGCCAGTCGACGACGAACCACGATGCTGTCCATCACCATAAACATTGACCCCATCATCACCCCAACGGCCACGAGAAGGGCCGTGACCACCATGTGCTACAGCGGCATATCCTCAGCCCGTCGCCGTCCTATGGGAAATAGCAGGGAACGGGCAGTCGGATGCATGGCCATCCCGTGGAGCATGCCCTCCCGCTGGAGATTGCACCGCCAGGCATGGCGGCGGCACCACCAGAGGCTGTGGCGCAGGTCTGTGCTGCTACGCCCCGACCCGTTGCTGCGACGACACCGGCTTCGGCTACGACGCCACCATAGGTTGTGGGGGCGCGGTCCGGGCGGGCGGGGGTGCGGCCTTTAGCGGCGGTGGAGCGGGTTTGTGCGCCGGCGGCAAGCCCCTCCCGCGTCCGGCCATGGTCTCGAAGGGCGATCGAACAACGGGCACAACCCTCGCTGTCCGACTGGTAAGAAGCTTAGGAAACCCTGGGCGGGCTATCCTGCGTTGCCTAATCTCCGTACGTGCATGAGACACACGATCCAACGCGTCCCCATGTAGCCTGCCCTAAGAAGGAAAGTCCGCTACTGGTTCCTAGGCCACGCACTGGGCCTCATACCCAGCACGCCTCGGGCCCAAGCCGGAATTCTCTTCCTCCGGCCCACCAATTCCTAGCAACAGATTCAAACAAACCAGCCACGCCTCCCGGATCGCTCCTGGACCGATGGCTGGCGGTGGCGGATGAACTACTGCCGGAGAAACCTTTCTTCTTCTTGCGAGTGATTTTTGTCCAACCATCCAATGGAAAAAATCTGATAAAGTGGGTTGTGACAAATTTACCTTGGGGAAGGGTCCTTTCCAAGGTTTGATCTTCATCGACGAGGGCTTGCCGAGAGCCGCCGGTCTTGGCTCCGCAACCCTCCTGTCTTTGCGCCCCTCGCCATGCGTGAGCTTCATGAAAGATTCAGCAATTGGTATCGTGAACCTAGATAGCATCTCGGGCGACTTTGGCTTCATGACTCTAGGAGAATCTAGCTCAACATCATCGTCTTCTTCTTCTTCATTGTCGGCTAGGACCCAAAACCTTCCTCCGATCTTTGGCTTAGGTATCGGGGCATCTGGTTCCAATGTTAGATCTACGACCTCGATCTGATCCTCCCCGCCCAAAGTCTCCGGCAAGCAATCTTCAACAAAAATTTCGAATTCATCGATATTCAAACGCTCATCTACGTCCAAGTACCGGCCGGCAAGAATATCGTGATCGCTATCTCGTACCGTCGTCCATCGTGATAGTGAATGCACATAAAGAAATCCATATCTCCATGTCCCGGCCATCCGGCTATCCTTGAAACAGATCCGCCATCTGGTCGGAGCCAAATGTTCTACCTCTTGATCCAGATCCGTCTCGGAGTCGGATCCGCAGGACAGCGCCTGGACCGATCGCGTAGACTCCGGCGCCGGCAGCGGCAGCGGTTGTGGTGCCGGCGTGACCCCCAGTGCTGGCGACGGTCGCGGCGGTGGTTCCGGTGGAGGCGGCAAGGTCGCCCCCACCCCCTCTCCCTCACGCGTGGTCATCCTCCGGTGGCCCTTCTTTGCGTAGTGTAGCATGACAATTATTCAAAACATGTAAACAACTTCTTTCGGTAGCATGGCTATTTGCCCTGCTGCATCATGGAAAATCCTGGATATGTGGGCAACTTCTCCTTTTTCTGGAAAATGGCAAATCCCTCAAATGCATGGCAATTTTCTTTGTTGTAGTACCACATTCTTTTGCTATAGCAGTGCAATTATTTCTTCCCATCATGACTAATCTCTCTGTTATAATATGACAACTATCTCTGTTATAGCATGACAATTGCTGAAATGTTCCCTGTGAGAAGTTTTTTGCAACAATCTATGGTGGCACTGTTAGCTCGAATGAGCGACTCCAGAGTGAACGATCGTTTGCACCAGAAATACAAGGGAGGGTCGTTCTCTCCCTATTGGGAGGGCTTCCTTGTCGTTGCATGAACTCTAGTTTTTCTCAACAAAAAAGCATGTGGAAAGTTTATGAGTAGGGATTTCTTCCCTCAACTACAAGGGATGGGAGGTGAGCAAGTGCTAGGTTTGCTCACTGTCTTCCCTCAGCCATGCGACTTAGCTTCACTAGCATCCATCCGGGTGCCTTTGGATATATTTAGTTAACTACAGTTTGGAGCTCTAAAGGGTGCCTAATGCTAGTGTTAAATCATTACAGATGCAATCTTAGAACTACAGAGAACTCAAGTTTTCAACTTGCAATAGAAAATGTTGGCAACTAAAATGGAAAACTCTCACAGCTACAAAGTGATGATCGGAGCAATCTATTTCATACCAGGCGAGCTTCAACTAATTATCCTCGTGGATGAACTGGTACCCATGGAACGGCTGCATCTTCCTCAGTTAGTCCATGCACCACATGGAACCCGTGACTCAAATCCGATCAATGACATGTACAGTTGAACTACCCAAAGAATACATTGCTGTCACAAAAGAAATTCCATTAGTACGTCCTCCATAATAAATTTGTTGTGGGTATTAGTAAATTATGCCCTCTAGTATAATAAGACTAGTCGTTTTACTAGAGAAATGTCTAAATTGTTGGTTTGACCCAAAGCTGCTCACTAAGTTTATTTTCACAACATAACTTGAACACTATTATGGGGTGGGCAGGGGGGCACCCCCCCCCCCCCCCCCCCCCGCGCGCGCACTTCACCACGTTGTATTTATTCAATAGTTGTTTATGGCTAAGTTCATGTATATAAAATCTCTGTTCTCTAATACAACATTGAGTACACGAATATAGATCCAAACTGGTAATAAATTCTCCATTACCTCATATAAAGATTTTCCGCTCCCACAAATGAAATCTATCGTCCGTCGGATGTAGCTTTGGTAGAAGAGATGAAAACCATCATTGTCAAACAAGGTGTCCCAGAACCCGAGTATTCTGTATTTGTATATCACCGTCTTTTCAATAGCAAGGAGCAGTGCCACAGTCTGCTTCATTTCATGTGTTGGCTGCGGCGAAGGTGCGGAGCTTTGCAGAGAACATAACCACACCGAGAGTCTAAATCTGTATAGGATAGGTAAGTATGCAAACAAATGTGTGATAACATTTGTACCGAGGCATCTAAATATACCTAGACTATTGAGAGTGTGGGGCCATAATGCAAGTCAAAACTGGGATTCCACTTAATCTGGGAACTACCGTCATACACGACGAAGATTATGCTAGCACTAAAGATGAAGATGATCCTGAGGTTGTAGACAGTGACAATGAAGGTTGTGATGGTTTTGTTTGGCAGATGGTCGCGGGTGAATTCAGGGTTGCCAAGATGGTCATGCTAATTTTAGGGTGAAATTTGTAAATGGAGTCCCAGTAAGAAAATGGAGACATGTTGAAGGTAATGTTGTAGGTGCAGAAAAGGGCTACTTTGATGGTCAGGGTGACAAAACAATAGTTGCGACGAGACTTTCCCCCGTCGTTAGCTTCCAAGTGTTGATTGTTGCGGAGTTGTCTACCATCAGCGAGACGAAGGTCTTGGTGATGTCCACTGTAACCTTCTCAGTGCATTGCATTAGTGTCAGTAATTAGTACTCCCTCAATTAGTCCATGCACCACACGGAACCGATGACTCAAATCCGATTAATGACATGTACAGTTGAACTACCCAAAGAATACATTGCTGTCAAAAAAGAAATTCCATTAGTCCGTCTTTCATAATAAATTTGTTGTGGGTATTAGTAAATTATCCCCTCCGGTATAATAAGACTAGTTGCTTTACTAGTGAAATTTCTAAATTGTTGGTTTGACCCAAAACTACTCACTAAGTTTATTTTTATAACATAACTTGAACACTATTATGGGGGTGGACAGGAGGGCACCGCCCCCCCCCCCGACGCACTTCACCACGTTATATTTATTCAATAGTTGTTTATGGCTAAGTTCATGTATATAAAATCTCTATACTCTAATACAACATTGAGTACACGAATATAGATCCAAAAATGGAGAGATGTCAAAAGGTAATGTTGTATGTGCAGAATTTTTTTGATTTGACGGTCATGGTGACAGAGCGATAGTTGTGACGGGACTTGTCCCCGCCATTAGGTTCCACGTGTTGATTGTCGTGGAGTTGTCTTGGTGATATCCACTGTAACCTTCTCACTCCATTGCATCAGTGTCACTAATTAGTACTCCCTCCGTAAACAAATATAAAGTGTTTAGACTACTAAAATAGTTGTCTAAACGCTCTTATATTTCTTTAAAAGGGAGTACTAACTAAATGCATAAGCATCCTTTTAACTGATGCATAATAAATCACTCATGATCCTACTACTATCACCGCCACCACCATTTGAATTTATAAGACATATCTTGAGTGAGCACAAAAATGAAGGGGCGTAAACTAATAGCATACAAGATCATCATATTTCCTTGGTTTAAAATAGCATCTTAACGAAGGGTAATCTCCTTTAGATAGGATGGACCGAGAATGATCAATGTTATTTTTTGTATCCATAAAGAAACCGTGGATTAGTTTTTGACCCAGAGACCGTAGAACAATCGGAATTTTATATAATTAAAATAAATATGTACAAGCAATGAAAAAAATTACAAGGCCCATAGCCTAACCAATTCCAGTTTTTTCTGGCATCAAGAAAAGATACAGGCAAAAGAGAAACCATGGATCATCTGTTGATTGGTTGTGCCCTGGACAACTTAGTAGTTAGTATGGCAGGTGGAACTATGCTTTTGGTCTAAATAAATGTTGTATTCTAGTAGCACTAGTGACCTTTTTTAGATTGGGTTGTCTCATTTCATCGGTCCAACATGAGCTAGTTCTGACTGTTATTGTGGGATGGAACTATCTGGAAAGCCAGGATGGCCCAAGAATGAAGCTTGCTTTAGACAACATCCAGGTTATATGAATGTTCCTGCTAACGTGATCTTTTAGCTTTTGCAGCTTACTTGACAACTGGGTAGTTTGCGAAAAGAGCAAAAGTGAATAAAGCTTGAAGAAGGCATAAGCGAGGAACCATGGATTGGCACCACCACTGGGCAGGATAACAAACTGAAGAAAGCTCACAAAAAAGGACGGCTAATGTGTATGTTGATCTTAACAGTTAGCATTTTGATTGTTATCAAGTGTTGGACTGTAATAAAGATGAACCGCGCTTTGGTTTTCCTTTTCTTTTGAGAAAACTTCCGATCTATTCATTTTCAATCATAACAGTACAACGAACAACAAAAATAGTAAAAATTACATCCATATCTGTAGACCACCTAGCAACGATTACAAGCGGTTGAAGCGAGCTGAAGGCGGGCCACCGTCATTGTCGCCCGAGCCGGACAAAACTTATTGTAGTAAACAGTCGGGAAGTCATCGTGCTAAGACCCCATACGACCAGTGCAACAGAACAGCAACTACGACCTAAAGACATACGAAAGTAGACGAACTACGACCAAATCCGAGCAAATCCACCAAGGAAAGATCTGCTGGAGACACACCTCCACACGCCCACTGATAATGCTAGACACACCACCGAAATGAGGGTTAGAAGGGGAGAACAATATTCCATCTTCAGGGAGCCGCCGCCGTCTCGCCCTCTTGAACATGATACAAACCCAAACAAGATTCAACAAAACATATAAAAACGGAGCCCTCCCGCCAGCAAAGACTGGGATCCACCACGCCTCCATGCCCCTAAGGCCACCGGAGACGAGACGGACCGACGGCGGCACCGACGGGAGGTGGAGAACTGTTTGTTTACTTTCTATAACATCGAACATCATTATATGAACTACTGGACTGCAATATAATGTGGCCTTGTATTCGAAGATGAAGGAAGAGGTCGAGGTAAAACCTGCAAGTTGCACTGTTGCAGGCAACATGAAAGGCGTCATCCTGATCTAGCTCACCCGCTAGCAAATTCGAGTTGGATGTATGATACAAAAATCCATTCCGATGAAGGAGTACGAGGGTTTACTGGTTCGTCTGCCGTCCCCGAAGAATAACAACATGTGTGAATGAGTAGAGGGATGGCTAGACCAGCGATGGAAATACGGTGGAGCGGTGAAGCCTGCGCGGCAGCATAGGCGGCCGCGGGAGAAGGGAGCAGGTAGTCCCGCCGACGCTTGTTTGAGCGGCTGGAGCGAGAGGAGGGAGCAGGCAGTTCCCGCTGACGCTTGTGGGAAAGATCACAATCGGAATAGATTTTTGTGTGTGTAATGGATGCATGATCTACATTGGTTCAGAAGCACAAAACTGACTGGGGTGTTCATCGTCACCACCAGGCATTTGTACCTTAACACCAATATATTCTTCCTGCAAAAAGACTCCAGTACATCCGTACGAACATGTAAATCCCTGCACAGAAGATGAGAGAAACAAGAGAGCAGGCAAAGACAGGTTGCTACTATCCCAAAACTGACGAGGCAAGCTGATTCTGAAGTATATGAATGTGTTGTGCTGTATTTAGGACCTACTCCCTTAGTTTCAAAAATGATGACTCAACTTTATACTAACTTTAGTACAAAATTAGTACAAAATTAGGCCATCTATTTTAAAATGGAGAGAGTATCTGTTTGGTTAAAAATGTTACCGCGTGAATGTCTTCAATTTAGGTCACGTATGCCATACCAGCGGCAATGACCATGGTGCATAATTTTTTTTCCATCAAGTTTGGATTGTAATTCATCTGTTATCAAACTCCCCATTTATATTTGGATGGTGATGTGCATCATAGGTGGAAGAGAGCGTGATGGAAAAATGGAAAATGTAGATAGAGAAGCGATCGAGTAATAAGCAAATTAAACTTTAAAGTTAAGCTAAACCTCTCCTTTTCACGAGAAATACAATTGTAGGAGTACTTCACAGGAGCCAAGTACGTAGAATATTTGTTGATGGTCAGTAGTGTGTACACGAGGCATAAATAAATTATTTGTTGTACTAGCAGTCTCGGTCAGTAGGAGTGCTAGCAGTGTCGGTCAGTAGTGTGTACACGAGGCATAAATAAATTATTTCTTGTACTAATACCAATACTAATACGCGTGGGTTGGTTAAACTATAAAGGCGGGTGCATGCTACTGTTGAATTGGTTATCTTCTCCGGGAACTTTTGAGCACGACGGGACAGATGGTCGTGAATGTTTTGCATATTATATGTACGACCGCAGGCCACATGCTTAATATATTCCTCTAATATAATTACTACTTCTGAAAAATCACTATAGAATTTCACTACTTTTCGTGTCCTCCGCGGTCATGCCACCTTTCGCCTTTCTTGAGGAAGGAGCACAGCAAGATTGAAAAACGCTCGGCAAACGCCTCAAGTGAGTATCCTATTTATTTATTTATTTTTGAACACATCCCCAAGTGAGCATCTAAATTCTCAAATTATAACTGGGGAAAGTCTGTTGCTAGTACTCTTCTTTTTATTTGAAATGGGAGTACATTCATTTGAAATGACAATGCTAATCTCCTCGGGGTACATTCATTTGAAATGGCAATGCTAATCTCCTGGGGGGAATTTGCTAACCAACAAGCCGTACGCTGTTGACCACGACCCATCACTGCCATAGTATGTGCAGCCTTATTCTGTGATCTGCCTATTTTTATGACTTGCATTGATTTTTCTTGCAACATCTCCAAGACGGCCGTCACATGAGACATATTCCTTGATCTTCCCTTTGAACCTAATTCAAGGAGCTTCAAGATCTTTGCACAGTCTGTCTCCACCTGGATAGACAAGGGAGTCCAGTATAACGCCAGCTTCAGGCCCTCATCACACGCCGATAACTTTGCCTCCAGTGCGCCCGGGCAGTTCCGGATCCATCTGCATGCCGCGTAGATGTGACGCCCCCGATTCAATCATACACTAATCACACACGCAAACGTGTACGATCAAGATCAGGGACTTACGGAAGATATCACAACACAACTCTAAAAAATAAAATAAGTCATACAAGCATCATAATACAAGCCAGGGGCCTCGAGGGCTCGAATACAAGTGCTCGATCATAGACAAGTCAGCGGGAGCAACAATATCTTAATACAGACATAGGTTAAACAAGTTGCCATAAGATGGCTAGCACAAACTGGGATGCAGATCGAAAGAGGCGCAGACCTCCTGCCTGGAATCCTCCTAAACTACTCCTGGTCGTCTTCGGCAGCCTGCACGTAGTAGTAGGCACCTCCGGTGTAGTAGGAGTCATCATCGGTGGCGTCTGGCTCTTGGGCTCCAACATATGGTCGCTACAACCAGGTATAGAAAGGGGGAAAAGGGGAGCAAAGCAACCGTGAGTATTCATCTAAAGTAGTCGCAAGCAAGGATGTACACTACATATGCATTGGTATCAATGAAATAGGTAGTATCTGTGGACTGAACTACAGAATGCTAGAATAAGAGGGGGAAAGCTAGTCCTATCGAAGACTACGCTTCTGACAGCCTCCGTCTTGAAGTAGTAGAAGAGAGTAGATGGTAAGTTAACCAAGTATCATCGCATAGCATAATCCTACCCGGCGATCCTCTCCTCGTCGCCCTGTGAGAGAGTGATCACCGGGTTGTATCTGGCACTTGAAAGGGTATGTTTTATTAAGTATCCGATTCTAGTTGTCATAAGGTCAAGGTACAACTCCGGGTTGTCCTTTTACCGAGGGACACGGCTATTCGAATAGATAAACTTCCCTGCAGGGGTGCACCACATTTCCCAACACGCTCGATCCCTCTGAACGGACACACTTTACTGGGTCATGCCCGGCCCTGGAAGATCAACACGTCGCAGCCCTACCTAGGCACACCAGAGAGGTCAGCACGCCGGTCTAATTCCTATGCGCGCATGGGTCTGGGCCCATCACCCATTGCACACCTGCACGTTGCGTACGCGGCCGGAAGCAGACCTAGCCCCCTTAATACAAGCGCAGGCTTACGGTCCAATCTGGCGCGCGCTGCTCAGTCGCTGACGTCAAGAAGGCTTTGGCTGATACCACGACGTTGAGTGCCCATAATTGTTCCCACGTAGTTGGTTAGTGCGTATAGGCCAGTGGCTAGACTCAGATCACATACCAAGATCTCGTTAGGCGTGTTATTTCGAAGTAACCGCGGACGCCGACCAGGGCTAGGCCCACCTCTCTCCTAGGTGGTCTCAACCTGCCTTGTCGCTCCACCACAAAGTAACAGTCGGGGCCGTCGTGAACCCAGGCCCACCACTACCTGGATGGAACCACCTGCCCCTTCATCCCCCACATCGGAATCACTTGCGGGTACGCTACGAGCCGACCCGACTTTAGTCACCACCATGTATCATGTATAATAGTGTAGTATGTATATACCCGTGATCACCTCCCGAAGTGACCACGGCCCGATAATATAGCATAGCAGATGGACAAGAATGTAGGGCCACTGATTGAATACTAGCAACCTATACTAAGCATTAGGATAACAGGTAAAGGTATCAACAATTGTAGCAACAATGATAGGCTATGCAACAGAATAGGAGCTATCGAATCAACAACAATAGCAAACCTAATGCAAGAATAAGAGAGAACTGAGTGGACGATATCTGGTCGATCAAGGGGGGGGGGGGCTTGCCTGGTTGCTCTGGCAAGGAGGGGTCGTCAACACCATAGTCATACTGGGTAGCAGCGGCGTCGGTCTCGCTATCTAATGAGAGAAGAGGGGAAAGAAGCAATAAATATAATGCATACATAAGCATGACGATGCATGACATGACAATAAGCTGTGTTAGGTGTGCCCTAATGCGGCAGTAGGTGATACCGGCGAAGGGGGAAACATCCGGGAAAGTATCCCCGGGGTTTCGCGTTTTCAGACAGATGAACCAGAGGGGGAAAGTTGCGTGTTTGCTATGCTAGGGATGTGTGGCGGACGAACGGGCTGCATATTCAGATTTTTCTCGTCGTTCTAAGCAACTTCCATGTACAAAGTATTTTTATCCGAGTTATGGATTATTTCATATTAATTTTCAAAGTTCTAAATGATTTTCTAAATTTCTGGATTTTATTTAATTTGAAAATACATAAATACTAAAGTGCTACGAGTACACATAAATGTAACCGGTAGTTTGTACCAACGGTTGACAGTAGGGCCGGGGGGCAGCCAGCAGTTGACCAGTCAACAGTTGACTGGTCAACTGGGTTCCGGGACCCACATGTCATAGGCACAATGCTAATTAATAGTTTTAGTTAATCTAACGACTAGGTGGGGTCCAGGGGGCTGAGTCAGCATGTACAGTCAGCAGTTGACCAGTCAATATTGACTGGTCAACAGGGTCAGCGGGGCCCACATGTCATTGACTGTTTAGCTAAGTAATAGTAGGTAATTAGGTTAATTTATCAGACTTAATTAAGTTAATAAATAAAAAATTAACTATTTATTTTTAATTCCTTTAAAAACGTTCTGGGGTGGACCCCGTGTGTCATAGGGCCAGGGGGCACTGGCCCAGTGGTCAGTGGCCCTGGCCATAGCGGGCGGGCGCATGGGCGCGGGCCCGACTGGGCACTGGCTCAGGCCGGTGATACGTCTCCAACGTATCTACAATTTTGATTGCTCCACGCTATATTATCTAATGTTTTGGACATTATTGGGCTTTATTATCCACTTTTATATTGTTTTTGGGACTAACCTATTAACCGGAGGCCCAGGCCAGAATTGCTATTTTTTTTTGCCTATTTTAGGGTTTTGAAGAAAAGGAATATCAAACGGAATCTAAATGGAATGAAACCTTCAGGAACGTGATTTTTGGAATGAACAAGACCCAGGAGACTTGGACCCTACGTCAAGCAACCAATAGGGAGGCCACGAGGTAGGGGGCGCGCCTACCCCACAGGAGCGCCCTCCACCCTCGTGGCCCCCCTGTTGCTCCACCGATGTACTCCTTCCTCCTATATATACCTACGTACCCCCAAACGATCAAATACGGAGCCAAAAACCTAATTCCACCACCGCAACCTTCTGTATCCACGAGATCCCATCTTGGGGCCTATTCCGGAGCTCCGCCGGAGGGGGCATCCATCACGGAGGGCTTCTACAACAACACCATAGCCTTTCCGATGAAGTGTGAATAGTTTACCTCAGACCTTCGGGTCCATAGTTATTAGCTAGATGGCTTCTTCTCTCTTCTTGGATCTCAATACAATGTTCTCCCCCTCTCTTGTGGAGATCTATCCGATGTAATCTTCTTTTTGCGGTGTGTTTGTTGAGACCGATGAATTGTGGGTTTATGATCAAGATTATCTATGAACAATATTTGAATCTTCTCTGAATTCTTTTATGTATGATTGGTTATCTTTCCAAGTCTCTTCGAATTATCAGTTTGGTTTGGCCTACTAGATTTATCTTTCTTGCAATGGGAGAAGTGCTTAGCTTTGGGTTCAATCTTGCGGTGTCCTTTCCCAGTGACAGTAGATGCAGCAAGGCACGTATTGTATTGTTGCCATCGAGGATAACAAGATGGTTTTTTTTCATATTGCATGAATTTATCCCTCTACATCATGTCATCTTGCTTAAGGCGTTACTCTATTTTCATGAACTTAATACTCTAGATGCATGCTGGATAGTGGTCGATGAGTGGAGTAATAGTAGTAGATGCAGGCAGGAGTCGGTCTACTTGTCTCGGACGTGATGCCTATATACATGATCATACTTAGATATTCTCATAACTATGCTCAATTCTGTCAATTGCTCAACAGTAATTCGTTCACCCACCGTAAAATACTTATGCTCTTGAGAGAATCCACTAGTGAAACCTATGGCCCCCGGGTCTATCTTCATCATATTAATCTTCCAATACTTAGTTATTTCCTTTGCTTTTTACTTTACTTTTATTTTTCTTTGCATCTTTATCATAAAAATACCAAAAATATTATCTTATCATATCTATCAGATATCACTCTCGTAAGTGACCATGAAGGGATTGACAACCCCTTATCGCGTTGGTTGTGAGGAGTTATTTGTTTTGTGCAGGTACGAGGGACTTGCGTGCAGCCTCCTACTGGATTTATATCTTGGTTCTCAAAAACTGAGGGAACTACTTACGCTACTTTGCTACATCATCCTTTTCTCTTCAAGGAAATCCAACGCAGTGCTCAAGAGGTAGCAAGAAGAATTTCTGGCACCGTTGCCGGGGAGGTTCGCGCAAGTCAAGTCAAGATTTGACTCCCGACAACGAGCCATTTCTGGCACCGTTGTCGGGGAGTCTACGCAAAAGTCAACATACCAAGTACCCATCACAACCCTTATCTCCTGCATTACATTATGTAACACCCCAGATGTCAAACTTCCAAATTTGGCAATGTATCCAGCCTTTTCGTGTTCAATACCATGTGGTTTTCCTCTTTGAGGGTTTCATTTTGGGTTTGCTTTGTTTCCCTTTGCTTTGCCTTTTCATTGCTTGTCATATTTCTCTATGCCATCTCATGTTGCATTTGGTCATTCATGTTGTTGCCATGAACATCATGTGCATTACCCCTTGTCACCCTCTCAAACCTTTGAACCATCACCCCCTATCCTTCCCTTTCTTTTCTTTTCTTGCAAGTGCCATATTGCACCACTCCATTAATGTTCTTCTTCTCCCTATAAATCTGGCACCATGCCTACATCCTCTCTGCCAATTTTTAACTCATTTGAATATGTTTTGGTTAGGTTAAAAATTGACTCAAGTTTGAATTTAATTCAAACTTGATTTAATTTTCTTCCTTTAAAAATCCCCAAAGCAATTTATTCAAATGGCCCATAATTCCAGGAGCTTGAGGCTATTTTTATTTCTGCCAGATACCTCTCCTACCTCCCTGGACTTTTCCTTTTCTACAGTGGTATTTAAATTCACAGATCTAAAGAAAAAGGGAGAAGCCTCCCAAGGCATCCACCTGGGCCTCCCGCAGCTAGCAGCCCACCTAGGCACCGGCCAGCCCAGCCAGCGCAGCCCATCTAGCCTGCTTGCGACAGGAGCGTCGTCTCCCTTGTACGGTAGCTCATCCACAGGAGCCACGTCGGTGTCCGGTCGATTTGACGGCCGGAGAAGCTCCCTAGCCCCCCCTATAAACTTGTCCCCCGCGTCCTAGGGCTCCTCCTCGACCGACCCCCCTCCTCTACCTGCCTCACCGCCGCCTAGTTTAGCGCCGCGTGATACGTCTCCAACGTATCTATAATTTTTTTATTGCTCCATGCTATATTATCTACTGTTTTGGGGCATTATTGGGCTTTATTTTCCACTTTTATATTACTTTTGGGACTAACCTATTAACCGGAGGCTCAACCCAGATTTGTTGTTTTATGCCTATTTCAGTGTTTCGAAGATAAGGAATATCAAACGGAGTCGAAACGGAACGAAATCAACTGGAGAAGTTATTTTTGGAACGAAAGCCACCGGATAGACTTGGACTCCACGTCAGGGGATACGGGAGGTGCTCATGAGGGTGGGGGGCGCCCCCCCTAGGGCACGCCCCCTGCCTCGTGGGGCCCCCATAGCTCCTCCGACGTACCCCCTGCACCCATATATACCTACGTATCGTAAAACTTCCAGAACAGATAATAGATCAGGAGTTCCGCCGCCAGAAGCCTCCGTAGCCACCGAAAGCCAATCTAGACCCGTTCCGGCACCCTGCCGGAGGGGGCAATCCTTCTCCGGTGGCCATCTTCATCATCCCGGTGCTCTCCATGACGAGGAGGGAGTAGTTCTCCCTCGGGGCTGAGGGTATGTACCAGTAGCTATGTGTTTGATCTCTCTCTCGTGTTCTTGATTTGGCACGATCTTGATGTATCGCGAGCTTTTCTATTATAGTTGGATCTTATGTTTCTCCTCCCCCTCTTCTCTCTTGTAATGAATTGAGTTTTCCCCTTTAAGTAATCTTATCGGATTGAGTCTTTAAAGACTTGAGAACACTTGATGTATGTCTTGCCGTGGATGTCTGTGGTGACAATGGGATATCACGTGATTCACTTGATGTATGTTTTGGTGATCAACTTGCGGGTTCCGCCCATGAACCTATGCATAGGGGTTGGCACACGTTTTCGTCGTGATTCTCCGGTAGAACTTTGGGGCACTCTTTGAGGTCCTTTGTGTTGGTCGAATAGATGAATCTGAGATTGTGTGACGCATATCGTATAATCATACCCACGGATACTTGAGGTGACAATGGAGTATCTAGGTGACATTAGGGTTTTGGTTGATTTGTGTCTTAAGGTGTTATTCTAGTACGAACTCTAGGGCTGTTTGTGACACTTATAGGAATAGCCCAACGGATTGATTGGAAAGAATAACTTTGAGGTGGTTTCGTACCCTACCATAATCTCTTCGTTCGTTCTCCGCTATTAGTGACTTTGGAGTGACTCTTTGTTGCTTGTTGAGGGATAGTTTTATGATCCAATTATGTTAGTATTGTTGAGAGGACTTACACTAGTGAAAGTATGAACCCTAGGCCTTGTTTCCTAGCATTGCAATACCGTTTACGCTCATTTTTATCACTTGCTACCTTGCTGTTTTTATTATTTCAGATTACAAATACCTTTATCTACTATCCATATACCACTTGTTTCACCATCTCTTCGCCGAACTAGTGCACCTATACAATTTACCATTGTATTGGGTATGTTGGGGACACAAGAGACTCTTTGTTATTTGGTTGCAGGGTTGCTTGAGAGAGACCATCTTCATCCTACGCCTCGTACGGATTGATAAACCTTAGGTCATCCACTTGAGGGAAATTTGCTACTGTCCTACAAACCTCTGCACCTAGAGGCCCAACAACGTCTACAAGAAGAAGGTTGTGTAGTAGACATCACCGCGCGCCGTGCCCTCTCCCTGCCCGCCATGGCCTCGCCGAGCAAGAGCTCAAGCTCGGGGAAGCCGTCCACGTCGTCTCCGACCCGCCTGCTGCCGTGGAGAGGGCCGTCAAGTACCTCTCCGTCCCCAGCCTGCACGCACTCGATGCCACGGCCCCTGGATCTACCTCCCCGTCGTCCTCTTCCTCCCCTGCTTCACGGACAGCAGGCCCGTCAAGTTCAGAGCTCCCTCGCGTCGTCTCCGGCTCGTCTTCGTCGACCCCATCGTGTCCTAGGGTGAGCTGGGTAAAGCACCTACCTCCCCCTTTCTTTCCATGGCATTTAGGACCCCGCGAGGCTCGGTCGATCCGTGTCTTTGCTGTGCTCCCAGTGCTCTGGCGAGGCCTGTTTATTTTTTTCTTGTAGATGTAGTTGTTGTCGCTGCCGTAGCATGCCCGTGTGCCCCCGCTCTGGATCCCCTCTGTCGCGCCCGCGGCTTGCATGCCCCGCTTCGCCGTGTCTCCTGCTGCAGCTCTCCCGCATCCACGTCGCTCGCTGCCTCATGGCGCCATCGTCGTCGTGCCGCGCCCGAATCGAGCGCGAGCTCAAGCTCGAGCCACTGCATATGCGCGCTCCGTAGCTACACCGTCTCATGTTCCCGCACGCCTGCCGGAGTCCCTATGCCCTGCCGGTTGCTGCCGTTGCCCGACGGCGACGTCGCCATCTTCTCTGCGTAGGAGCAAAGGGAAGGCTTGGCCTTCGCGTCTATTCAAAGGGTCTAGCCCCCCCCTTCTTGGCACAAGCACGAGCGCAGCCGAGCTGGTTACCCAGGCACGCACACACCCGGGAGGTCTTGGGTTTAAACCCCAGGTTCCGTGAATATTTTTGGGGTGTGGGGTTATCCGCGTATCACTGACAATCAGGGCCCACCTGTCTAATCACAAGGGGGCCAAGGCCCACCTGTCATCCTTCCATAGCCCCATGTTTTTCCTTTTCTTTTATTCCAGCGATTTCCATTTCTGGAATATGCTATCTTTCCTTTTCAGGCAAGTCCTGATCTGGACATTCCAAATATGGAAATTGCCAATTCTGTCAGATTCCATTTAGGGCAGTTTTCAACTTATTGCACTTGTGATGATTTTTCTACTGCAACCCCAACATATTATATATGTTTTTGGGGTAGAAAAATCCAATGAATCCAGCGGTGTCATTAGTTTCTGCATTTGAGCAAGTTCACAAACATGTCATTTTACATCATGATGCTGTTTTGTCCTTTTTGTGTGATTTAATGCAAGCATGCTATGAGGTCGCTTTGCACATGGACAGCTTCATTTTCATGTCTACTCCATGCTAGATTTTGTTCCATGCCATGATATGCTATGTAGTGAGTTAATCAAGCTTGTTAACATGCCAACATGAATCTGTTTTTGCCATCTCCTGAAATTTCACTAAGTCTGAATCTGTTTATAAAACTTGCTATGTTTGCATGGGTGTAATCATATTTTCTGTGCCCTTTTGGCTTATGGTCAGTAAGGGACTTTTGTTGTATGCTTTGAGTAGCTTCATGGCATGCCTTGCTTTTCCATGATATGTTCCTGTAGCATATAGTTATCCTGCTCTAAACATTGCTTCCTGATGTTAAATTCCTGACATGATGTTATTTTCACTAAGTCTGAAACCTGTTATCTTTTGCTCTTTTGCCATGCTGTTTTAGTCATGCTTTAGTGGTTTATAGATTTAGCTCAGTGTTCATGTTTTGTAGAGCATCTCCTGTACATCACTGCCATGCATTTTATTCACATGTTTGGGTGCTGTAGCATATTTATACTTTGCATCCAAGTGGACATGTTGCTGTTTTAAGCAGTTTGCATCATACCTTGTTTTGCTTGCCATTTGCAAACCGTGCATCCGAATCCGGTGATCTTTATATCGATTTCGACTGAAATCAACTCCTCTTTCCAGTGGCACTCTGGGTTTCCAAGTTGAGGTCAGGTTCAATCATTCCTTTCCAAATCATGCATATGCATCACATATCGCATCCCGCATATCATACCATGTTTGCATCATGTTGTTTGAGCATTGCACGTGGTTGATTGTGCTCCCTTTTGCTTGTTGTATTGCTTTGGGTAGAGCCAGGAGACGAGTACGTGATCGAGGAGCCCGTTGAGTACACTTACGAGGATCAAGCCAACTCTGAGAACTTTGCAGGCAAGATGACCATACCCTCGAAATCACTTCTATCTTTGCTTGCTAGATGCTCGCTCTTTTGCTATGCCTATGCTAAGATACCTACCACTTGCTTATCATGCCTCCCATATTGCCATGTCAAGCCTCTAACCCACCTTGTCCTAGCAAACTGTTGTTTGGCTATGTTACCGCTTTGCTCAGCCCCTCTTACAGCGTTGTTAGTTGCAGGTGAAGATTGGAGTTGTTCCTTGTTGGAACATGTTTATTGTTGGGATATCAGTATTATATCTTGTTTATCTTAATGCACCTATATACTTGGTAAAGGGTGGAAGGCTCGGCCTTATGCCTCGTCTTTTGTTCCACTCTTACCGCCCTAGTTTCCGTCATACCGGTGTTATGTTCCTTGATTTTGCGTTCCTTGCACGGTTGGGTTATAATGGGAACCCCTTGACAGTTCGCCTTGAATAAAACTCCTCCAGCATGGCCACACATTGGTTTTACCATTCGCCACCTAGCCTCTTTTTCCCTTGGGTTCCCGGACTCAAGGGTCATCTTTATTTAAACCCCCGGGCCAGTGCTCCTCTGAGTGTTGGTCCAACGTGTCAGCTGCCGGTGGCCACCAGAGGCAACTCTGGGCTGGCCTATCGGAACCTTGGACAATCCGGTGTGCCCTGAGAATGAGATATGTGCAGCTCCTATCGGGATTTGTCGGCACATTCGGGTGGCTTTGCTGGTTTAGTTTTACCATTGTCGAGATGTCTTGTAACCGGGATTCCGAGTCTGATCGGATTGTCTTGGGAGAAGGAATATCCTTCGTTGACCGTGAGAGCTTGTGATGGGCCAAGTTGGGACACCCCTATAGGGATATGATCTTTCGAAAGCCGTGCCCGCGGTTATGGGAAGATGGGAATTTGTTAATGTCCGGTTGTAAAAAACTTGACACATTAACTTAACTAAAAAGCATCAACCGCGTGTGTAACCGTGATGGTCTCTTCTCGGCGGAGTCCGGGAAGTGAGCACGGTGTTGGAGTTATGTTTGACATAGGTTGTTCTAGGATCACTTCTTGATCATAGTTTGTCGCTCGTGCTTTCGCCTTCTCTTCTCTCTCTCTTTTGCGTATGTTAGCCACCAAATATGCGAGTCGCTTGCTGCAGCTCCACCATCATACCTTTGCCTTTCCTATAAGCTTAAATAGTCTTGATCGCGAGGGTGTCACTACTAGGAAAAGGGCTATAGATGGAATTGACATTAATGGTGCACCAGACATGTGGTGCATCGTTACTATATACTAATGGCGCACCATGTGTTGGTGTGCCATTAGTGTGCAAATACTAATGGCGCACCACATCCACGGTGCGCCATTAGTATTTTTTTTAAAATTTCATCAAAACTACTAATGGCGCACCACCCCCACGGTGCGCCATTAGTAAAAAACTACTAATGGCGCACCGTGGGAGTGGTGCGCCATTACTAGTTGAACTACTAATGGCGCACCACCCCCACGGTGCGCCATTAGTAACTTCGCCACCACTTCCACCGAATGCAACCCCCCCCCCCCCGTGGACCGCCTTTTCAGTTTTAAAAAATAAACAAAAATGATGGAAATGTCAAAAAAAGAAAATAAGTTTCCCATGTGATATGTGGTCTAGCTGTTGTGAAAATTTACAAATATGAATTTCGACTTTATTTGCGAAATCTCTCGAGAATTTGTAAAATGGGCATAACTTTTGCATATGAACTCGGATGAAAAAGTTTTTTATATGAAAAATCATCTACTCGAAAAGTTACATCCGAATTTAACTGGGGGAACCCCGTTAAACATTTTCAAAATCCTCAAAAACCTAACAGAAAAAAGATACGGGGCTTTTAAGATCTGGAGAGGCAAAAAAATTCAAAAAAAATCAAACTTACTAATGGCGCATCTACCCATGGTGCGCCATTACTATCTTCCTGCCTTCAAAATTCAAAATAAGTCAAAAAAATAAAAAAAAGTTACTAATGGCGCACCTGCCCGTGGTGCGCCATTAGTATCTTCCCGCCTTCAAAATCGAAAGTAAATAAAAAAATAAAAAAAGGTTAGTAATGGCGCACCTGCCCACGGTGCGCCATTACTATGCCATATATATGGCTGGGCGTGGTCCTCTCCTCCTTCATTTTTCTCCTCCACTCCACCTCTCCTCCACTCCATGTCCTCCTCTCCTCCACTCCATCTTCCCTTCTCTCCTCCACCATACTACCCTCCTCCTCTCCGGCGACCTCCTCCTCCCTCCTCTCCTCCCCTCCCCTCCCCTCACGGTTTCTCCTCCCTCCTCTCCGGTGAGCTCCTCCTCCCTTCTCTCCTCCCATCCCCTCATGGTTTCTCCTTTCTCCTCTCCGATGCTCCAGTGAACTCCTCTCCGGCGACCTCCTCCTCCTCCTCCTCTCCGGTGACCTCCTCCTCCTCCTCTCCGGCGAACTCCTCCTCCTCCTCTCCGGAGATGTAGGCGAGCGCCTCTCCGGTGACCTCCTCCTCCTCTCTGGCGAAGTCCTCTTCGGCAAAAGAACATGGCAAAAGAACGTACAAGATCCAAAAACAGGAACAAAATTTGAAATAATATCGTGCCAAAAAATGAGCAAAAAATGGGCAAAAAAATCACGATCCAGATCCAAATTCAAAATTCAAAAATAGCAATGGCGCACGGTGGGGGTTAGACGGTGCGCCACTACTATTTTCCCGCCTTCAAAATTCAAAAATACTAATAGCGCACCAGTGGCCTATACTAATGGCGCACCAGTGGCCTGTGCGCCATTAGTATACCAGATACTAATGGCGCACCAGTGGTGCGCCATTAGTAAAAAAACTAGTCGCGTGATACTAATGGCGCACCAGTGATGCGCCATTAGTAGGCAAAACTGGTGCGCCATTAGTAGCCCTTTTCCTAGTAGTGTGTGAGATTGCTGAGTCCCCGTGACTCACAGATTACTTCCAAAACCAGATGCAAGGACCGATGATACCGCTCCAGGTGATGCGATTGAGCTTAAGTGGGAGTTCGATGAAGACTCTCATCGTTACTACGTTTCTTTCCCAGATGATCAATAGTGGTGCCCAGTTGGGGCGATCGGGGACTACGTTGCATTTGGGGTTTGTCTTATTTTTGGTTCCGTAGTCGGACCTTGAGTGTATTTGGATGAATGTAATGTTATTTATGCATTGTGTGACGTGGCGAGTGTAAGCCAACTATGTTACTCTTATTCCCTTATTGTATTACATGGGTTGTTGTGAAGATTACCTCACTTGCGACATTGCCTTCAATGCGGTTATGCCTCTAAGTCGTGCTTCGACACATGGGAGATATGGCCGCATCGAGGGCGCTACACATTATTTGCCATTTGCCTCTCGTTTTCCCCTCCCCCACTTCACCCTTGCCGTTTTATTCGCCCTCTCTCTCTATTTGCCCCTTTTCGCCCGCTTTTCCCTCGCCATGTCGGAACCAAAAAGAATTGGGGGTTCTCTCCCGAGTTTTAGTACTTTGGACAATCCTTCTATTCTCGCTAAGCTCATAAATAAGGATACTATGGAAAAACCTACCGGAGTTATCGATGAGAATCTTAATAATTTTGATGAGGATGATTCCGAAATTTTTTGTTATTTACTTGATGAATCTTGGAAAGATTCTTGGTATAGACTATTAAGGATCAGGGCTAGCTATGTGCCTCAATAACAAATTGAAGTTGACTTAAAAAACTTTTATATTGCCCTTCCTTCTTCTTTTAAGCATGTCTTAGATTCTATATTTGAAGAAGGTTTTCTTGAAGGGGATGTCGTAGACACTTATGACAAAATGAAAACCATATTTGGGCACCCCATGAATGAGAAAGTTGAATCTACATCTCTTTTGCTCTGTTACCAAAACGAATCTATTAAAGAAATAAAGGCTAGCCTAGATACAAATTTCCGTAACATAGTTAATCTTTCATCTACCATTAATAGCCATGTGCTTTATCAAAATAGAAGGATTAATTCTATAGATAGCAAGTTTGCTCTTTTCTTTCCTAAGACCAAAGATGGCAATACCTAGATCTATCCTTGCTTTTTATGCCTAGCTAGGGGCGTTAAACGATAGCGCTTGTTGTGAGGCAACCCAATTTTATTTTTATTCCTTTCTTTTTGCTTGTTTAGTAATAAATAATTTACCTAGCCTCTGTTTTGGTTGTTTTTTTGTGTTTAATTAGTGTTTGTGCCAAGTAGAACCGTTGGGAAGACTTGGGGAAAGTCTTGTTATCTCGCTGTAAAAAACAGAAACTTTAGCACTCATGAGAACTGCTGCCATTTTTATTTGGAAAGTGATATTTAGTTAATTCTTTTTTCAGATGATTAATAGATAAATTACTCACGTCCAGAAATTTATTTTAGAATTTTTGGGGTTCCAGATATTGCGCTAGTTACAGATTACTACAGACTGTTCTGTTTTTGACAGATTCTGTTTTTCGTGTGTTGTTTGCTTATTTTGATGAATCTATGGCTAGTAAAATAGTTTATAAACCATATAGAAGTTGGAATACAGTAGGTTTAACACCAATATAAATAAATAATGAGTTAATTACAGTACCTTGAAGTGGCCTTTTGTTTTCTTTTGCTAACGGAGCTCACGAGATTTTCTTCTTTAAGTTTTGTGTTGTGAAGTTTTCAAGTTTTGGGTAAAGATTTGATGGATTATGGAACAAGGAGTTGCAAGA
>NC_053025.1:307372761-307444138 GCF_003073215.2 Triticum urartu
TTGAGATTTAGGGAGACCGTGATATGAGAGGAATTAAGGAGACACAAAAGCTCAAGCTTGGGGATGCCCAAGGCATCCCAAGATAATATTTCAAGAAGTCTCAAGCATCTAAGCTTGGGGATGCCCCGGTTGGCATCCCACCTTTCTTCTTCAACAACTATCGGTT
Organism: Triticum urartu; assembly: GCF_003073215.2. Classification (NCBI taxonomy): domain Eukaryota; kingdom Viridiplantae; phylum Streptophyta; class Magnoliopsida; order Poales; family Poaceae; genus Triticum; species Triticum urartu. The sequence goes on from NC_053025.1 coordinate 307,372,928, forward strand.
AGTTTCGGTTGATCCTAAGTTTTTGCTTCTTCACATGATGTTTGCCATTCTTAGAATGTCATTTTATTTTGCTTTGCTTGCTTTTTGAATAAAATACCAAGATCTGAAATTCTTAAATGTTAGAGAGTCTTCACATAGTTGCATAATTATTCAACTACTCATTGATCTTCACTTATATCTTTCGGAGTAGTTTGTCATTTGCTCTAGTACTTCGCTTATATCCTTTTAGAGCATGGTGGTAGTTTTATTTTGAAGAAATAGAGGAACTCTCATGCTTCACTTATATTATTTTGAGAGTCTTAAATAGCATGGTAATTTGCTTAAATAATCCTAATATGCTAGGCATCCAAGAATAGTAAAAACTTTCATATAGAGTATTGAATACTAAGAGAAGTTTGATGCTTGATGATTGTTTTGAGATATGGAGATAATAATATCAAAGTCGTGCTAGTTGAGTAGTTGTGAAATTGGGAAATGCTTGTGTTGAAGTTTGCAAGTCCCGTAGCATGCACACATGGTAAACGTTGTGTAACAAATTTGAAACATGAGGTGTTATTTGATTGTCCTCCTTATGAGTGGCAGTCCGGGACGAGCGATGGTCTTTTCCTACCAATCTATCCCCCTAGGAGCATGCGCGTAATACTTTGCTTTGATAACTTCTAGATTTTTGCAATAAGTATGTGAGTTCTTTATGACTAATGTTGAGTCCATGGATTATACGCACTCTCACCCTTCCATCCTTGCTAACCTCTTCGGTATCATGCATTACCCTTTCTCACATTCAGAGTTGGTGCAAAGTTCGCCGGTGCATCCAAACCCCATGATATGATACACTCTTTCACACATAAACCTCCTTATATCTTCCTCAAAACAGCCACCATACCTACCTATTATGGCATTTCCATACCCATTCCAAGATATATTGCCATGCAACTTTCCATCATGACACATTCATCATTGTCATATTGCTTAGCATGATCATGTAGTTGACATAGTATTTGTGGCAAAGCCACCGTTCATAATTCTTTCATACATGTCACTCATGAGTCATTGCATATCCCGGTACACCGCCGGAGGCATTCATATAGAGTCATCTTTTGTTCTAGTATCGAGTAGTAATCATTGAGTTGTAAATAAATAGAAGTGTGATGATCATCATTTTCTAGAGCATTGTCCCAAGTGAGGAATAAAAAAGAGAAAGGCCATAAAAAAGAGAAGGCCCAAAAAAGAGAAAGGCCATAAAAAAGAGAAGGCCCAAAAAAATAAAAAAATGAGAGAAAAAGAGAGAAGGGACAATGCTACTATCCTTTGCCACACTTGTGCTTCAAAGTAGCACCATGATCTTCATGATAGAGAGTCTCTTGTTTTGTCACTTTCATGTACTAGTGGGAAATTTTCATTATAGAACTTGGCTTGTATATTCCAACAATGGGCCTCCTCAAGTGCCCTAGGTCTTCGTGAGCAAGCAAGTTGGATGCACACCCACTTAGTTTCTTTTGTTGAGCTTTCATACATTTATAGCTCTAGTGCATCCGTTGCACGGCAATCCCTACTCCTTGCATTAACATCAATCGGTGGGCATCTCCATAGCCCATTGATTAGCCTCATTGATGTGAGACTTTCTCCTTTTTGTCTTCTCCACATAACCCCCATCATCATATTATATTCCACCCATAGTGCTATGTCTATGGCTCGCGCTCATATATTGCGTGAAAGTTTATAGGTTTGAGATTACTAAAGTATGAAACAATTGCATGGCTTGTCATCGGGGTTGTGCATGATGAGAGCATTCTTGTGTGATGAAAATGGAGCATGACTAAACTATATGATTTTGTAGGGATGAACTTTCTTTAGCCATGTTATTTTGAGAAGACATGATTGCTTAGTTAGTATGCTTGAAGTATTATTGTTTTCATGTCAATATTAAACTTTTGTCTTGAATCTTATGGATCTGAATATTCATGCCACAATTAAGAAGAATTACATTGAAATTATGCCAAGTAGCACTCCGCATCAAAAATTCTGTTTTTATCATTTACCTACTCGAGGACGAGCATGAATTAAGCTTGGGGATGCTGATACGTCTCCAATGTATCTATAATTTTTGATTGCTCCATGCTATATTATCTACTGTTTTGGATGTTTATGGGCTTTATTATACACTTTTATATCATTTTTGGGACTAACCTATTAACCCAGAACCCAGTGTCAGTTTCTGTTTTTACCTTGTTTTAGGGTTTCGAAGAAAAGGAAAATCAAACGGAGTCCAATTGACCTGAAACTTCACGAAACTCATTTTTGGAAGGAAAGAAGCCCAGAAGACTTGGAGTGCACGCCAGGGGACTTACGAGGAGGCCACAAGGCAGGGGGCGCGCCCACCCCCCTAGGGCGCGCCCTCCACCCTCGTGGGCCCCTCGTGGCCCCCTGACGTACTTCTTCCACCTATATATCTCCATATACCCTAAAAACATCAGGGAGCACAATAGATCGGGAGTTCCGCCGCCAGAAGCCTCCGTAGCCACTGAAAGCCAATCTAGACCCGTTCCGGCACCCTACCGGAGGGGGAATCCTTCTCCGGTGGCCATCTTCATCATCCCGGTGCTCTCCATGACGAGGACGGAGTAGTTCTCCCTCGGGGCTGAGGGTATGTACCAGTAGCTATGTGTTTGATCTCTCTCTCTCTCTCGTGTTCTTGAGGTCATACGATCTTGATGTATCGTGAGCTTTGCTATTATAGTTGGATCTTGTGATGTTTTCTCCCCCCTCTACTCTCTTGTAATGGATTGAGTTTTCCCTTTGAAGTTATCTTATCGAATTGAGTCTTTAAAGATTTGAGAACACTTGATGTATGTCTTGCCGTGCGTATCTATGGTGACAATAGGATATCACGTGATTCACTTGATGTATGTTTTGGTGATCAACTTGCGGGTTCCGCCCATGAACCTATGCATAGGGGTTGGCACACGTTTTCGTCGTGATTCTCCGGTAGAAACTTTGGGGCACTCTTTGAGGTCCTATGTGTTGGTTGAATAGATGAATCTGAGATTGTGTGATGCATATCGTATAATCATACCCACGGATACTTGAGGTGACATTGGAGTATCTAGGTGACATTAGGGTTTTGGTTGATTTGTGTCTTAAGGTGTTATTCTAGTACGAACTCTAGGGCTGTTTGTGACACTTATAGGAATAGCCCAACGGATTGATTGGAAAGAATAACTTTGAGGTGGTTTCGTACCCTACCATAATCTCTTCGTTCGTTCTCCGCTATTAGTGACTTTGGAGTGACTCTTTGTTGCATGTTGAGGGATAGGTTATGTGATCCAATTATGTTATTATTGTTGAGGAACTTGCACTAGTGAAAGTATGAACCCTAGGCCTTGTTTCAACGCATTGCAATACCGTTTACGCTCACTTTTATCATTAGTTACCTTGCTGTTTTTATATTTTCAGATTACAAAAACCTTATCTACTATCCATATTGCACTTGTATCACCATCTCTTCGCCGAACTAGTGCACCTATACAATTTACCATTGTATTGGGTGTGTTGGGGACACAAGAGACTCTTTGTTGTTTGGTTGCAGGGTTGCTTGAGAGAGACCATCTTCATCCTATGCCTCCTACGGATTGATAAACCTTAGGTCATCCACTTGAGGGAAATTTGCTACTATCCTACAAACCTCTGCACTTGGAGGCCCAACAACGTCTACAAGAAGAAGGTTGTGTAGTAGACATCACGCGGCCGCAGCCGCCATGCGCGTGCTAACAAGGTGCATGAGCGCGGCCGCAATCTGCGACCGGGCGGGCAAGGCAGCCCAAACACCCGTTGTTGCTTCTCAGGTGGCGGCAGGAACATCTTCCTCGGGGATAGCAACTAGCGAGAGCGGCATAGCAGCTATCCGTTCCGCAGCGGTGGCCTTAGCCCTGATGGAGGCCGCCCACGACCATGTCAAGGCCGCCCACGCCCAGCTCCTGGCGGTCACCGCACAAATCGAACGAAGCTTCTCCGACAATGGTCGGCAACCCATGGCCGAAGAGCTGGCAATCGCCGACAGCGTTCGAGTAGCCGTCCGTTCCTCCGCCACATACCTTGCAGCGATGGAGCCCGTCCAAGCCCAGATCGCAGCCGCCCACGCCCAGCTCATGGCGGCCTTTTCCAAAGAGATGGCAGACGCGGGTGGCAAGATGCTTGCCGAGTATGGTGCGATGGATGCCATGGAGCCCCTTCCCCAGGAGACCGCCGGGCGCGAGCTGGACATGGAGGCGACGGAGGAGATCGATGAGCACCAGCCGTAGTAGTACTCTTTGTTTTGTTTAATTAAGAGCGTCGGTCTTTAATTTGTTAGAGTAATGTTTAGGTCAGCTAGCTCTGTTTAATTGTTGAACTTGCTCGATTGAGAAGTGTGGGTGTGCTATAGTCTCCTTTGTGTACCCAAATTATGCAATGACATGGATGACCACTGTAACCATGGAAATTTGAACCAAAAATTTTGATGTTCAAACTCATCACACATGGGTTAAGCTATCTGAATCATTTGTGATATTCACACATCGTACACAGTTCTGAATAAGGGACCGTGTCTGATGACACTTTGCGCGCCAGTTTTTTCGCTGAAGCAATTCCAAATTTTCTGCTTCTACAAAAATATCTACCTCCATGCCCCCTCCCCCTTACCAAAAGCCACATTCCCCTATTTCTGCCTTCCTTTCCAAGTTGAAACCTTCACTCCTTGCTTGCAGCGTTGCCTCCTCGCCGGCGACCCTCCTTCACGCTGCTCGGCCTCACCTATACAGGCAGGTAATCCACACCCGACCCCCATCCTCCTCCTCCTTCCACATCCCACATGCCCTGACCGTCGGCACGAGCGCAACACCTTCCACCCAAATCACCAACCTCTCCACCAAATAAGCACTGCCCTAAGCCATGGTGCACGCAGTATAGCCAGGATCTCAAGGAGCATTTCGCAACAGAGAAGCAAATCGCGTCCGCACACGCGGATGAGGTCGCGATGGCTGCCATTTGTGCCGACCCCCAGATCTTGGAGGAGCACCTCACCGTCGAGGCCACCGTCGAGGCCTCGCCCGCCGACGCCGCGACGCAACTGGCTGCTTTAAACGATAGTTCGTGGCATTTTCTCAAGGCCACTGTCGGTGCCTTCGACAAAGACTACGAGGTGTTTTCTCAGCATGCACGTGCTTACTCATCTCGAGAGCCAGCAGGTTGGTGACCGGAGCTGCTCAAGCAACTCGCCACTACGACGAGGGCACCCATGAAGTGGAGGCCTCACCCTCTTCCATGTCCGAGGAGTCAATCGTCATCGATATCTCCGACAATGAGGAGTAGCTTGTCTTATTAGCTCACTATAAGGACCCATGTTTAGTTTGCTAGCTACTGCCTTTCCTTAAGAAATTCTAGTGAATTGTGCTATCTACTTTTACCATGCAATCTTCTGCTCTAGAGTATATGTTCTATATGTCGTGCAATGTGGTGTTCAGTTAACTGTTTGGTTCAATTCTGCAAATGTGATGTTCAATTCTTTAGGGTGCACTTTTCCAAGTTCTCTAGCATGCTTGGTTTGGTTAACTGTTTAATCTTCTATTAGGAGTATGTTATATTGTGCAATGTGTTGCTCAGTTAACGTTTGGTTCATTTGTTGTGGTGTTTAGTTAACTGCACGTGCATGGTCCGTTGTCTAATAGCACATTATTGTGCAATTGCAGGAACCATTCTAATATTTAGGTTTTTAACAATTTGGTCTTGCACATGTAGGTCCTGCTGTCAGAGGTTTTGACCCACTGTTCGACCATTTTTGCATATGGGGAAATGAGTTGTCCATGAATATCAATCAATTCAAGAAACTCAGAAAGATTGTTAGGATAATGAAATTAGCGACAAAAAACAACAAGATCTTTGTCTGCATAATGAAGAAGATATCAGTTCACTCCAAGATGGTACTAACTATTATACCTTGCCTTTTTTTTATTCCTTTGCCCCATTTCCAATATAGAGAAGATATTTATGCACATCCTTGTTTTTAGGCCTTTCCAAAGTAGTTCAGTGATGATTACCTCTCAAACCACCTCTATGGTCAGGAGGCGAGGAAGGTTTTCATACAACACCCACGGTTCAATATTGAAGTGTTTCTGAAGAGGACGAAGGACGGATGGTCAATCATCCACAGGCACTGGCCTAAAGTTGCAAAGACCTTCAACATGAATGAAGGATCAATATTCGCCTTCCGCTTCAGCAGTTTTCCAGATGAGATGCATCTGTCTATATACCATCTATGATGTTAATTTTGAAAGGTTCTACATGTTGCATATGAAACTTGGTGCTGGTGCAGTTGTGTAATGGGGTAGCTGAGTGCTCAAGCTATATCATGTTGTACTTTGATGTATTTCAATTATGAAATTATGATTCCTTAATATGGAAATGAAATATATTATGTGCTTAATATGAATGTCAATTTGATTAATAAATGGATTATTAATAATAGGGAAATTAGCCTGCTAATTGGTTTTGCTATTGCAAATGGTTATTGAAAAAATACCATGGGTGATGACCTCAGGAAACGCACACAATTTCTAGGAATAAACCGTGTTGGATCAATGAACAATCACACACGACTTTCTCTTGAAAACTGTTTGTGTTAGGACACCTTGCACAAATGTTTACCACATAGAAACTGTGTGTGATGGACAGTCTTTGCCACACAGTTTTTTCTACGGACCATGTGGGATGCATTCAATAATGCAAACGATAAAATTGTTAATATCATGTGCAATGGCAACGCTATCACAAACGATTCAACGGGAAAATTTGTGTGTGATGTACCTGTGAACGGAAACATTTTCCTTGGAGCGACTGTGTGGGATGTACATACGAACGGAAACATTTATCAGGGACTGCCTGTGTGGGATGTACTTGCGACCGGAAACAACTTTGCCTGTATAATTGTATTTTTAGCTCTACTGTATGTATTTCCGTATTTGACCGCTCGCCGGTCGCACACGACCTCATTTTGCCGAGTGTGTGTGCCAGGAGGGCGTATCCCCGACGGTTTCTGGGTCGTGTGGGAAGGACCCCCCTATCACCGTCACTCACTAGGTGAAGGTTCCAAATGCCGTCGCGGAAAGGGGTTAAAACCGTTTTTATAGCACCGACGCGTACCAGTGCACTATCGAGTAACCATGATCCCCCACTGGAAGCAAACACCTACAAGAGATCAATGCTTGGTTTTAGGTACCCATTTTGTAATGGGTCCTTTGATGTTAGTAACAAGGGTCTTAGGAACCCAAATAGACCATTCAATGTACTCATAAGAAGAACCAAGAAATTTGTTAGAAACATGCCCATCACTAGCGTGGCATAACACATAAGAAGGGTTAAAGTCGCCGGCGTTGTTGGAAGGAGTGGCATTGCCATTCTTGACACCACCACCCTTCACATTGTTCTTCTTCTCCTTAGAAGCACCCTCTCCCTCCTTCACAAAAGTTTGCTTGAGAGGAGGAGGTCGTTTGGCCTTGTCATTCTTCTTCTTATTCTTGGACTTGGGTGCAAACCCAATTCCCTCCTTGCACACAACTTCATTTTGATTGCTCGAAAGGTCGTTGAGGTTCTTCTACCTTGTATGCAAGACACAAGGCCTTTCTCAAGTTGCTCCTTCAATGTTGCATTCTCCTCCACAAGATGCACATGCTCACAACACGGGTTAGTAGCATTTGCATTATCAATTAAAACCATATGAGGAAATGCGGCTTTCTCCTTGGTTAGCTTCACTTGGAGTTGATCATGAGACTCTTTGAGGCTAGCATGAGCACTCTTCAAGGCCTTGTGAGCCTTCTCAAGTATATCAAACTCCTCCTTGAGTCTAGCATGGTCAACCCCAAGTTTAGCCTTCTCGGAATTAAGCACATGAGATACAACAAGAGCATGATCAAGATCTTTCTTTAATTTAGCATGATCATTGTTGTGTGACTCCTCAAGAGCCAAATGATGACCACGCTCTTCCTCAAGCGCATTAGAGAGATCTGATATCTCATTGGCATAGTCATGACTATGCCCTTCCATCATAGAGATGGTTTCTTCGTGAGCCTCGATCATGTCATTGGCTTCACCAAGTTGTTCCAAGAAAGCAAAGAAGTGCTTCTTGAGTTTACCCTTGAGCTTACTGATAAAAGACTCAAATTCATTTTTTTCCTCCTTCGACCCCTCACTTTCATCAATGCAATCTGTCAAGGAAGGATTAGTAGTGATGGTGGGTTTGATGTTGGGGGTTATTTTGTTGGTGGCTTTGGCCATGAGGCACTTGGCGGTGATGTTCTCATTGGGTGAGTCGAAGAGGGACATCCGTGGAGTTGTTGCAATGGCAATGGAGGCCATGGAAACCGTCTCACTGTCTTCATCATCATCCTCATTGTACTCTTCTTATGCCACCAACCCCTTGGGAGGAGTCTTCTTGGTGAAGTTGTTCTTGTTAGGGAAGGACTTGGCCATGTCTTTTTGGATAAGCTTGACACCATTGTCTTCCCTCTTCTTGTACAGGCATTCTGCAACAAAGTGGCTCACATTGCCACTATTATAGCATGTCCTCACACGTTGCTTGCCCTTGGTGCCACTTGAGTTGTTCTTATTGAAGGTTGGCCTTGAGTTCTTCTTAGTCCAAAATTGACATGAAGCGAGAGCCATGTGCTCATGATAAGCATATTTGGTATCTTCGGGGCAACACTCCTCTTCTTACTCTTCACCCTCTTCTTCCACACTAGCCTTGGCCTTCAAAGCAAGGTTGGGCTTCTTTGATCATTGAGAATGCAACACCGCATTATCGGCTGTCTTGTCCAAGATCCTCATAGCAACAAACTCATCCAACACTTCACTTGAGGACAAGGCGTGAAAGTCCGGCCTTTGACGGATGACGGAGGACATGGCCTTGTGGTAGGGCATCATGGACTTCAGAAACTTGCGCTTGATCCAATTGTCGTCCGTATCCTTGCTCCCATGATCTCGGAGTGAGACCGCGAGAGTGGTTAATCTCCGGTAAAGCTCACGAGGTTCTTCATCTTCATTCATCGCAAACTCATTGGCTTCATTTTGCACCACTTCAAAGTTGGAGCGTTGAATGCGTGTGCTTCCCTTGTAAATGGAAACAACATGTTGCCATGCTTCCTTGGCCACGATGAAAGGTTGGAGGTGTGCAATATCTTCGGGAGGAGTTTCTTCTTGGAGAATGAAGAGAGTGAACTCGTTGAATTGATGGTCCGCGGCTTCTTTAGGAGTGAAGTTGCTTGGGTCGTGAGGGTAGAAACCTTGCTCAATAATTCTCCAAAGATTAGTAGAACTTTGATTTAAATGACATTTGCGATACACCCAAGAGGCAAAATCCTCATTTTTCACAAGCTTAGGAGGAGGACCAACATGATTCATATGTGTGGAGGAAACCGGTCCTCCATAAGTAAGTGGAGGTTCAACATGGGCAAAGATGCCATTCCCACTTCTACCACTAGCCAAAGGAACTTGATCACTAGTAGCTTCCCCCTTGTTGGAGTTAGCATCTGTCACAATGTTAGTGGGATCGGCCACTTCCAACGGTGCGGTGGATAATTTAAGACCATCAAGAAAATTCTTAAGCATGCCTTTGACCTCGGTCGTCATGGAGATTCTCAATGTGTCCAAAGCCACATGGAACTCCTCACAAGAGACCGAGGATCCCCCATCAGCCGCAAACAAAGTGGGACTCACACCGGGGTGCTCCTCCACCTCGTTTGTGGTGTCAACCATACTCTTCGGACGGCAAAGTCCTTAATAAAGAGACGAGACTCTAATACCAATTGAAAGGATCCATATGGTTGACTAGAGGGGGGTGAATAGGCAACTGATAATTTTTAGCTTTTATTTACCAAATTAAACTTAGCATCAAAATAGGTTGTCTAGATATGCAACTAGGTGAGCAACCTATATGATGCAACAACAAACTAGCACACAAGCAAGCAAGGGATACAACACAAAAGAAGCCTGCACAAGTAAAGGTAAGAGATAACCAAGAGTGGAGCCGGTGGAGACGAGGATGTGTTACCGAAGTTCCTTCCCTTTGAGAGGAAGTACGTCTCCGTTGGAGCGGTGTGGAGGCACAATGCTCCCCAAGAAGCCACTAGGGCCACCGTATTCTCCTCACGCCCTCACACAATGCGAGATGCCGTGATTCCACTATTGGTGCCCTTGGAGGCAGCGACCGAACCTTTACAAACAAGGTTGGGGCAATCTCCACAACTTAATTAGAGGCTCCCAACGACACCATGAAGCTTCACCACAATGGAATATGGCTCCGGGGTGACCTCAACCGTCTAGGGTGCTCAAACACCCAAGAGTAACAAGATCTGCAAGGGATTAGTGGGGGGAATCAAATTTCTCTTGGTAGAAGTGTAGATCGGGGCCTTCTCAACCAATCCCTAGAAAATCGACAAGTTTGATTGGCAAGGGAGAGAGATCGGGCGAAAATGGAGCTTTGAGCAACAATGGAGCTTGGGGAGGGAAGAGGTGGTCTTATTGGGGAAGAAGACCCCCTTTATATAGTGGGGGGAAAGATCCAACCATTACCCCCTCACTCAGCCCGCGACACGCGGTACTACCACACACGCTTGCGGTACTACCGCTGGATGGTGCGGTACTACCGCTTGCGCGGTAGTGACTAGACGAGGCCCTGTTGCGCGTGGCAACGAGCGGTAGAACCGCCGGAGTGGTACTACCACGCGCCCCTGCGGTACTACCGTGAGGCGGGGCTCTACTGGGCTGGAAAAAGCATGGACTAAATAAATTACGTCTGTGACTACTTCCACTGAGTTTAGGACTATGCGAAAATCTGGCACGGTACTACCGCTCGCAGGGAGCGGTACTACCATGTAGGGGCGGAAGTAAAAAAATTACTTCTGCGCCTACTTTCGCATGTGCCAATGTCAGGGCTGGAGGTAGCAGTACTACCGCTCACCAGGAGCGGTACTACCGCTGGTCCCTGCGATACTACCGCTCCCTAGAGCGGTACTACCGCAAGCCCCTGCGGTACTATTGCTCCCCTGAGCAGTACTACCGCATGCCACAGAAACTCTAGCATTTGGAAGCCTTCATTTCGCAGAGACAAGGATAAACGGATGGTGCTCCAATGAAGTGAAGGAAAGGTGGTGCAAAGGAATAGGTGTGTATGTGTTGATTCCACCCTAACCTTTCCGACCTCTTAATAGTACGGCTTTCCTACGACTCAAATCCACCGAAAAGAAACGTAGAGAACGGCCATCTTTGATAGGCTCCGAGGGGCACCGAATAGTCTTGTGCCTAGACATGAGATATCTGAAATGCTTAGTGCACATGATTAGTCCACAAATACACTGTCATCAATCACCAAAACCACATAGGGAGAAATATGCCCTTACACAAGGTATTCCTCCGGTATCCGGGAGTTGCATAATCACATAGTCGAAGGAATATGTATTTGACATGAAGAAAGCAATAGCAATAAAACTGAATGATCAATGTGCTAAGCTAACGGATGGGTCTTGTCCATCATATCAGTCTCATAACGATGTGATCTCGTTCATCAAATGACAACACATGTCTATGATTAGGAAACTTAACCATCTTTGATTAACGAGCTAGTCTAGTAGAGGCATACTAGGGACACGGTGTTTTGTCTATGTATCCACACATGTATCAAGTCTCCGGTTAATACAATTCTAGCATAAATAATAAACATTTATCATGATATAAGGAAATATAAAATAACAGCTTTATTATTGCCTCTAGGGCATAACTTCACTATGAACGCCCCACCACATCCGAGCCGCCGCCCTGACATACCACCACTCGCTCTCGAGCTGCAACACCGCACGGTCAGGATACTCGCAACCCATGCTGCTCAGAACAACCACAGACAGACCACGAACACCACACCACATCCGGGCCACCGCCCCAACATACCATCTAACAGCCCCCGCTGGGACGCGTCAACCGACCCAACAAACCTACCACCCAAGTGGCCTAAGATTGCCACTGAACTGCTACCTTTTTTAAGTATGTAGACGCTCACAAACATGCACACACTCACACGTATGGTCGCTGGCACACTGTACCTATATGAGCACTCCCTGGGGATTAAGCTGGCAAATTCTTGAGTTACTACAAGCACCTCATAGTTGACGGCATTTTCATCAGGTCCTAAGGGCATCTCCGATGGAAACCCGCAAAAAAATCCCGCATCCATCCGCGGGCAGGGTGGGACCAGTCCGCGGACACGGATGCGGGAGGTAGCCATCCAACCTTAGGCCTTCCGGATTTTTTCCCCGTCCGCACGATTAAGTAGCCGCATGCAAAGGGCACAGAAGTTCAACTAGCTGCATGCAGCACGAGCCGTCAGAGGACTCAACATATTGCTCGTATATGTACTCCAAATCAGAATCCATTGCTACAAACATCTAGCGGGGAGGTCGGAGGACATGTGGTTGAACGGAGACGGAGGAGAAGCGGCATGCAGCCCTGCTAGATCGCTGGAGGTGGCGGAGGCGCAGATTTTCGGCAAGGGTGTGCATGATGGTCGGGTCAGAGGCAGACCCAGGCCTCAGGCAGCCAAGGCCTCGGCCTAGGGCTTGGTGACAATTTTTTTCATTGATTGTAGCAAAATCTCCACTGTATTACACTGTCTACCTGGGAAGTAGTCTGATTCTAGCTCCGCTACTGGCCGGCAGTGGCGGATGTACAGGGTGGCCAGGGTTGCCCACCCTGGGATTCTGAGACAACCTATATATATATATATATATTCTAAATGGGCCAGGAAAAACCAGCCCAATAAATAGACCAAGTCCATATCGAGAATTCCAGATTACTCGTCCAGTCCTCGACTCCGACGGCCGCCTCGCCTCCTCGCCAGTACTGCTCGTCTGCTCCTCACCGTTCCTCGCCGCCGTCGTTCACTCCTGGAGCCCTTGCCGGCACCCGGCTGTCGAGGAAGCTCCCGCGTCCTGCCTCTCTACTCTAGCCCACCCGCCTCCCTGCGCCCGCGGCGAGCCCCTGTCCGCCTATCCGCCTGTCCCTGTCCCAGGTCCCAGCGCGCGGCTGCACCTCTGCCCTGCCGGAGCGCCGGCTGCCTGCGCCCCTGCCGCCGCTTGCTGGGCGGCTATTTGGCGGCCCTGCCCTCGCCGGATCGCCCCCTCCAAATCCGGCTGCAATAAGGTATCGAATCAAATACCCCCAAATTTATGATCCAAGGTTTGCTTTTTTGCACTATGAACACATAGATAATTCTGCACTCATTTAGGCCTCAATTAGCTTTATTGATAGAAAGTAGTATTGATAGAAAGTAGTATTCTTGCAGAATTGATGAAGAATGAAGAGGGCAGCAGACATTGTTTCCCTTTTCCAAAGAGAAGCTATGAAGATAGGGAAGAAGAAGAAGAAGAAGAAGGCAGAGAATATGCCGGATGTGGCTGAAGAGCAGACCCGCGAAGTTGTGTGTATGGCGGTTGTGATCGAAGAGAAAATTGAAGAACCAACATTGTCTATGTCAAATGAGACCATAGAGCAAACTGAATATGTGTCACGGCCTGAAAGTGCAACTATCCCTGGGTGGTTTTGGTAATTCCTAACAACATATAGCTCATTGAGCTAATGCTATTTTAAGATAAATATTTCAGGAAAGCTCAATGATTGGCATGGCATGGATTAGAAAGTGGACCCCTCAAAATACTAAGGACAAAAGATTGGCTCAAGCTCAAAGCACAAGACTCTACATTTTACTTTTAGTGATCCAAGATCACATTGAGTCCATAGGAAAAGCCAATACTATTAAAAGGGGGTGAGGTGTTGCTTAATGATTTACTTGCTCAAAATGCTTAGTGATATGCTCCAAAAACCCTCAACTACTTTCTCATATCCACATATGTCCCAAACCAAAAGTCAAACTCGGCCCCACCGAAATCTTCTATCCGGCACCACCCAGTTCACTTGACATAGCCACTGCCACAAACCCTAGTCACTTCGGTCTCACCGATAGGGATCTCGGTCTCACCGAGATGGGATTGCAACCTCTCTTTTTCCCTTCATAACGTTTCGGTCCAACCGAGATGAGCGATCGGTCCCACTGAGATTGCAATGCAAACTCTCTGTTTCCCCTTTGAAATGTTTCGGTATAACCGAAATGAGCGAATCGGTCCCACCGAGTTTGCCTGACCAACTCTCTGTTTGTCTATTACCAAAATCGGTCCCACCGAGTTTGTGTAATCGGTCTCACCGAGATTACGTTATGCCCTAACCCTAATGGAATTGGTCCCACCGAGTTGACATGTCGGTCCCACCGAAAATCCTAATGTTCACATTTTGAACTAAATTGGTCTGAACGAGTTTTATAATTCGGTCCCACCGAGTTTGGAGATTTGTGTGTAATGGTTAGATTTTGTGTCGAGGCTATATATACCCTTCCACCCACTCTTCATTCATGGAGAGAGCCATCAGAATATGCCTACACTTCCAACATACATTTTCTGAGAGAGAACCACCTACACTTGTGTTGAGGTCAAGATATTCCACTCCAACCACATAAATCTTGATCTCTAGCCTTCCCCAAGTTGCTTTCCACTCAAATCTTCTTTCTACCAAATCCAATCCTATGAGAGAGACTTGAGTGTTGGGGAGACTATCAGTTGAAGCACAAGAGCAAGGAGTTCATCATCAACACTCCATCTATTACCTTTTGGAGAGTGGTGTCTCCTAGATTGGTTAGGTGTCACTTGGGAGCCTCCGTCAAGATTGTGGAGTTGAACCAAAGAGTTTGTACGAGCAAGGAGATCGCCTACTTCGTGAAGATCTACCCTAGTGAGGCAAGTCCTTCATGGGCGATGGCCATGGTGGGATAGACAAGGTTGCTTCTTCATGGACCCTTCGTGGGTGGAGCCCTTTGTGGACTCGCGCAACCGTTACCCTTTGTGGGTTGAAGTCTCCATCAATGTGGATGTACGATAGCACCACCTATCGGAACCATGCCAAAAATTTCCGTGTCTACATTGCGTTTGCTCCCTCCAAACTCCTCCCTTTACCTTCATATGCAGTTGTTTTACATTCCGCTGCTATACTCTTAGAATTGCATGTGTAGGTTGATTACTTGAATTATGCTATGTTGCTAAAATCTGCCAAGACTTAAAATTGGGAAAAGGCTAGATTTTTATTTGGTCAAGTAGTCTAATCACCCCCCCCCCTCTAGACATACTTTCGATCCTACAAGTGGTATCAGAGCTTTGGTATCCATTTGCCTTGATTTCCATAGCTTTTGGTGATCATAGCCTTGGTTTCACAACCTAGGAGAGTATGGCGTCTAGTGAGGGAAATTACCACCGTAGAGGTCCTTACTTTGATGGTACTAATTTTGCTAGTTGGAAGCACAATATGAAAATGCATATTCTTGGACATCACTCTGTCGTTTGGGCTATTATGTGTATTGGCTTGCAAGGTGAATTCTTTGATGGGAGAGAATCGAATCGTGAAGCTACCACGGAAGAGTTGAAGATGCTGCAATACAATGCTCAAGCTTGTGATATTCTCTTCAACGGATTGCGCCCCGAAGAATTCAACAAAATCAGCCGTCTTGAGAATGCAAAGGAATTTTGGGATACTTTGATTGATATGCACGAAGGTACCGACTCCGTCAAGGAATCCAAATTGGATGTGCTTCAAAGTCAACTTGACAAGTTCAAAATGAAGGATGGTGAAGGTGTCGCTGAAATGTACTCTAGGCTTGCTCTCAGCACAAATGAGATTGCCGGCTTAGGAAGTGAAGATATGACCGATAGATTCATCATCAAGAAGATCCTAAGAGCCTTGGATGGAAAATATGATAATGTGTGCACATTGATCCAAATGATGCCCAATTACAAAGATCTCAAGCCAATGGAAGTCATTGGAAGAATTGTTGCTCATGAGATGTCACTCAAGGATAAGGAAGAGCTTCACAACAAGTCAAGTGGTGCTTACAAAGCCTCATGTGATGCTCCCACATCATCAAGTGAGAAACAAAACTTCAACGAAGAATTGAGCCTAATGGTGAAGAACTTCAACAAGTTTTACAAAAGTAGAAGCAAGGAAAGAAGTTCCAAGTCAAGGTCCTACAATAAGAAAAGATCTTCTAGTCGTGAGCACAATTGCTACAATTGTGGAAGACCCAGACACTATTCCAATGAGTGTACGGCTCCCTACAAAAGAAGAGAAGATTCTCCTAAAAGAAGAAGTAGAAGAGAAGAATCACCACCAAGAGAGAGAAGGGGTAGAGATGATCGTTATGAACGAAGAACATCCCGGAGAAGCAAGGATTCGGAAAGGAAGGACAAGTCATCAAAGAGCTACACAAAACGAAGACATCAAACTCATGTTGGTGAATGGGTATCCGGCTCCGAATCCGACAATCACTCCGAAATAAGTTATCACTCCGACTCCGAATATACTCAAGATGAAGGTGTTGCCGGTCTAGCACTTGTGTCAACCAACTCCTACGACATATTTGAGTCACCAAATGAAGGAATTGGAAGATGCTTCATGGCTAAAGGTACAAAGGTAACAGACCCCGAGTATGTTGATTTTAATAGTGATGAAGATGATTTTCTAGGTACGTGATGATGATTTACTTGTTGACAACTCTAGTTATGAAAACTATGATGAACTTGCTATTAATCATGCTAATCAAGATAAAGCGAATGACAATGATAAGAAGGAGATTGAGCGTCTAACTAAAGAACTAAACACTCTTAAGTTAGCTCATGAAACTATCTTGGAAGATCATCGAGAACTTTTAAAGACTCATGAGAAGTTACGCTTTGAAAAGCTCAACCTTGAGCAAGAGCATGAGTTCTTAAAGGCAATCAATGATGATCTTCGCAAGAAAAGTTCTTCTTACATTGACAAGCGTTTACTCTTGTCTACTTACATGCCACAAGTTAAATCTAGCAACAAGAACAAGAAAGATTCTTCCTCTAGTAGTAACAACAATCATGCTAAATCCAATTTTGTTGCTTCTAGTAGTTCTCTTGATTCCACTAATGATTCTCTTAGCCAAGTTACACTTGAGAAAGAAAATATCTTATTGAAGGGAATTATAGAGAAAGGTGTTTACAAGAGTCTTACCGGAAGTAAGCAATTTGAGGAAATTGTACGTAAGCAAGGAAGACACCGGAAGAATCAAGGTGTTGGTTTTGAACGAAATTTCAATGCCAATGGAGTTGAGTGGGAAAAAGATCAATGCCCCAAGACGAAGTTTGTTCCTCAACAAGAGAAGTATGATCCTACGTCTTTCCAAGGAACACAAGCTCAAGATGATCTTCCACCACAAGACCACAAGCTAAAAGGCAAGGACAAACTTCAAGAGGACATTGATGCATTTGATGAAGCACCTAAGGCCTTGGTCAAGTGGGTTCCCAAGACTACATCAAGTTCCACTTCATCAAGTATGACTACAACTCCGAGGATTCCCATCAAGATGGTGTGGATCCCTAAGAAGAAGAATTAGAGATTTCTTGAGGGTGACTCTGCCAACATACTTCACTCTTATCATTTTGGCAAGGACAAGTGAAAACAACTTCCATATCTTGCACTAGTTCAAGGAGTCACAAACCCTGTTGTTGGTAAGACAAGGGACAAGGTAACCTAATGCATTCATGGACATCATCTCATGTGAATATCACTCTATGTCTATGGATATCCTTATTTGTTCCTTGTGGGACTAAACCGTGCAGGTATTGAAAGTGCAACTCACTCCAAAGGATTGCTCCGAGTGATCTACATCAACATTGAGCATCTACATCTTCAACACCTACATGAAGTCATCATCGACAAAACCCAAGGTTAGTTCATCCCTCTTAGGGGGGATATCACATCTAGGGGAAGCTTTACTCTAATCAATTGAGCTAAAGCAACTCTAATGGTGTGAGCACAACAATGCTTTATGTAAAAGTGGCAACCCCACTCGTGCTTAAACGATGAGTATGACCTATGATCAAATGTCCTCATTTGACTCCTAAGTCAATATACTCATATATAGATGACCTAGTCATCGACAAATTGCTTGATAGATGCCAGAGTTATTGTGCGTGCTTTGTCACATATTTCATTTGCCATTTTATTGTGTGAGCATGTTGGATGCATATTTTACTCATTCGAGGACATCCATTTGTTGCTTTGATTGTTTGGCTTTTTCTCTTTTGCCAAATGGATGGACAAGAATGCCTAAGAACTCCCTCTAGCTATCTATGCTTTTCTCGTCTCAAACTCTATTCATGCTGCATCACAAAGTTTGATCAAGTCAGATTCGAACCACTCTGTGTGAGAAGCACTTAGAGTCCCCGATTCGTCATAGACTTAAACTTCTAAAACCTCTTTGTGCATTTTGGTATGACCGAGTCATCCATTTCGGTCACACCGAGATCACTAAGTTGATCTAGGTTTTCAATCTCGGTGCAACTGATTTAAACTTTTCAGTCACACCGAGTTGTAGTAACCGCTTCGATTCTGCATCTCGGTGCCACCGAGTTGTTCCACTCGGTCACACCGACAGGGTCGGGATATATAAACCCACGGGTGAGATTTTGGAAATTTCTTTGAAATCTCACAGCCCGCGCGAATCCTGCTCTGCCGCCTTGGGTCTCCGGATCATCTTCTCACCGCCAGCGACCTCCCACCGCAGGTTTCCATCGCCGTCAACGAAATTCTGCCCCTTCGTTGTCGCCGTAGCGAACTCCGTCGAACCAGGGTACGAGTTTGATCCTTTGTGCTATTCTTTTAACTCCGATTCGTATCACATTGCTTTGCCATGATCATGACCACGTATGCAAACTATCCATCCACTGAAAACATCCTTTAGATTAGATTGGATTTGAAATTTAGGGTTAGGTCTCCGCCGGAGTCATCTCGGACCGACCGAATTGTAAAAATCGGTCTCACCGATTTGGCTTAGGCCATAGCACGTGCATTTTCGGTCTGACCGAAAATTGCAAATCGGTGTGACCGAGTTCGATTATTTGTGAAACCCTAGCAGTCTCGGTGCCACCGAACTGTGACTCGGTCTAACCGAGTTCACTAGTTTAGGTTACAAAAGCTGCTTCGGTATCACCAAGTTTACAAATCGGTAGCTCTGAAATGCTTTCTGTGAAGAACTAAAACTAAGTTTTTAAGTCATCTATTTTGCAAAAACTCTGCACTTTGTGATGCTCATCCACTCTACCTCATCTATATCTATTCACAGGGTCTGCTGTCAATAAGTTTGCAGAGATGTCTGACCAGAGCGACAGCCAGAACAGGTCTAAAGAACAAGTGCAATTGAGTGAGGGCACTAGTCCCTCTAGCACTTCTGGTGATGGCAGCAGGAGCACACCAAGCATCTTGCCCAAAGCAGCCACCAGGTCAAGGAAGAAGAAAACCCCAGATTCTGAAGATGAGGACTATGTGGTTGTTGAGGAGGAAGTAAGCTCCAATAAGAAGGTGTTGAAGAAAGAATATGGGTCAGCTGCTACAACTAAGCCTGGCTTGCACAAGAAGGCCCCTGCCAAGAGGGTGCCAACCTTAAAGGTTAGAGCCTCAACTGCTGAAACCTCCAAGCCAACTGGAGAGGCTGCTAGAGAGGGAAAGAAGAGAAAAGAAAGGGTCAAGAAGACCACTGCTAGAGTGCTTGGTAGATCCTACATTATGAGAGATCTAGAAGAAGAGGAGGAGGAAGAGGATGCTGCTCCAGCTCTCAAGTCTCAGAAGCTCATGGGAGATGCAATTAAGTCAGGGGCTACTCCATCTAAGCCCAAATCTGCTCCCAAGGCTACTACTCAGAAGCCTTTTGCACCCAAGAGGAATACCAAAAGTATACCTGCTGAGGAGAAGAACAAGGCCCCAGTGCCCGAAGCTGAAGAAGAGGAAGATGATTCACTTGTTTTGAGGAAGTTGAAGCCCAAAATTCCTGACCATAATGATGCTCATCCAGTCGCTAAGGACACGCACATCAGAAAGGATGCTGGAGTAATATTGTGGAGACAGTCTGATCCCTATGCTGTTAGGAGGAGGACTACAGTTGAGTACAGGTTCCATACAAAGGAACAGCAAGACTTCTATGAGACAATTTTGCTTGTCAAGAAGCCCATTGTATGTGACATGAAATGGGTGGATTGGGAATACATCCGGGAGAATGAAGATCACTTCCCAGGAGTATATGACAGCTTCAAGGCATGTGGAGTAGATGAATTTGTTGGACAGAAGCTCACCAAATGGAATGATGAGCTAATCATGCAGTTTTACTCCACTGCCCACTTCTATCTAGATGGAAGGATAGTATGGATGTCTGAGGATACTAGATACCAATCCACAGTTGAGGAGTGGGCCAAGCTAATCAATGCCCCCGAAGAACATGAAGATGACTTGGATGTGTATGCCAAGAAAAAGAAGGATCACAACTCCATGGCAAACATGTACAAGGAGATCCCAGATAAAGCTTTGGAGACTCACAAGCTTGGATATGTACATTTCTTGCTGTCTGGTCTGCCTACTATTAACTGGATCTTAAGGCACACATTGCTACCCAAGTCAGGAGACCACAAGATGATCAGAGGACACTCCATCAACATGCTGCAAATCTTTGATGTCCCTCAGAAATTCAAAGTTATGAGTTTGATTGTAGAAACAATCAAGAGGACAGTTGCTGATCAGAAGAGAAGTTGTGGGTATGCTCCACACATTCAGGAGCTCATCAACTCCAAGATGGGCACAGGAACTTATTTGTTGGACAAGGAGCATCTACCCTTACGTACTGAATTTGAAGACACCAATGTTGTGATGAATGAGGAGGAACCATCATCAGTTCAAGTCCAGGAGAAGAGAACAAAAGCAAAGGCTGAGAAAGCTGCAAGGATGCCAAACGCAGAAGAAGCATCTCAAGTTTTCCTCTCAAGACAAAACAAGATCAATTAGGCTATCTGATTCAAGCTACACTGGGGATTGAGAAGGGCTTGGCCACACTGACTCGGAATCAGGAGAGCCTGGAGAGGATTGTTGAGACAAAATTCTATGATCTTGATCTCAAGGTAACTGAGATTCAGATTGCAGTTGAGCAGCTTCAGGAGGAAGCAGAAGAGAGGAGAGGCAAGGCAACTACTGATGCTTTTTAGTGTGTGCCACGAGGTCCAAGGTCTGCTGCAGTGCCAGTTTCAGATGCTAGAGCTACAGTGTCAGCACCAGCAAGTGCCACCTCCAGCACCCGCTCCACCAGCTCCAACTACATCGACAGATGCCTTCGTCCTTGGAGTTCTATCTACACCGCCTCCCGAAGACCAGGCCTGAGAGATGCATAGCACTATGCATTTTAGAACTTTTTGGTAACTTGCTGCCAAAGGGGGAGAAATATGTATAGATCATAGGCTTCGAGAGAGAGTGTCTTGTCTTTTTATCTCTCTTGCTTTTGGTTGAATTTTTTTTATTGTGTGAGATACTTGTGTGATCATGTGATTGATCATTTTCTACCTTAATGCTTGTTTGGATGATACTATCTTTTATATCTCATATATGATCATTCACTTGCTTGGTGATGAGTGCATGCTTTTAATTTCTATCATTTTGAGCGCTCCACGAAGATGTATGTGACATGGAAGAGTAACCCATGATCCTAATCAATTGTACATTTGCATTCAAAAGCAAATCTCAAATCATGCACAAATTTAGGGGGGGCTCTTGCTTATCACATACTTCTCAAAGCGATGATGTTTTTCAATCTTATGATCATTTGTCGAAGCTTTGATCTATATGTTGTCATCAATTACCAAAAAGGGGGAGATTGAAAGTGAAACTATCCCTGGGTGGTTTTGGTAATTCCTAACAACATATAGCTCATTGAGCTAATGCTATTTTAAGATAAATATTTCAGGAAAGCTCAATGATTGGCATGGCATGGATTAGAAAGTGGACCCCTCAAAATGCTAAGTACAAAAGATTGGCTCAAGCTCAAAGCAAAAGACTCTACATTTTACTTTTAGTGATCCAAGATCACATTGAGTCCATAGGAAAAGCCAATACTATTAAAAGGGGGTGAGGTGTTGCTTAATGAGTTACTTGCTCAAAATGCTTAGTGATATGCTTCAAAAACCCTCAACTACTTTCTCATATCCACATATGTCCCAAAACAAAAGTCAAACTCGGCCCCACCAAAATCTTCTATCCGGCGCCACCGAGTTCACTTGACATAGCCACTGCCACAAACCCTAGTCACTTCGGTCTCACCGATAGGGATCTCGGTCTCACCGAGATGGGATTGCAACCTCTCTTTTTCCCTTCATAACGTTTCGGTCCAACCGAGATGAGCGATCGGTCCCACCGAGACTGCAATGCAAACTCTCTGTTTCCCCTTCGTAACGTTTCGGTCTAACCGAAATGAGCGAATCGGTCCCACCGAGTTTGCCTGACCAACTCTCTGTTTGTCTATTACCAAAATCGGTCCCACCGAGTTTGTGTAATCGGTCTCACCAAGATTACGTTATGCCCTAACCCTAATGGAATCGGTCCCACCGAGTTGACATGTCGGTCCCACCGAAAATCCTAACGTTCACATTTTGAACTAAATCGGTCTGACCGAGTTTTATAATTCAGTCCCACCGAGTTTGAAGATTTGTGTGTAACGGTTAGATTTTGTGTCGAGGCTATATATACCCTTCCACCCACTCTTCATTCATGGAGAGATCCATCAGAATATGCCTACACTTCCAACATACATTTTCTGAGAGAGAACCACCTACACTTGTGTTAAGGTCAAGATATTCCACTCCAACCACATAAATCTTGATCTCTGGCCTTCCCCAAGTTGCTTTCCACTCAAATCTTCTTTCTACCAAATCCAATCCTATGAGAGAGAGTTGAGTGTTGGGAGACTATCAGTTGAAGCATAAGAGCAAGGAGTTCATCATCAACACACCATCTATTACCTTTTGGAGAGTGGTGTCTCCTAGATTGGTTAGGTGTCACTTGGGAGCCTCCGTCAAGATTGTGGAGTTGAACCAAGAAGTTTGTACGGGCAAGGAGATCACCTACTTCGTGAAGATCTACCCTAGTGAGGCAAGTCCTTCGTGGGCGATGGCCATGGTGGGATAGACAAGCTTGCTTCTTCGTGGACCCTTCGTGGGTGGAGCCCTCCGTGGACTCGCGCAACTGTTACCCTTCGTGGGTTGAAGTCTCCATCAATGTGGATGTACGATAGCACCACCTATCGGAACCACGCCAAAAATCTCCGTGTCTATATTGCGTTTGCTCCCTCCAAACTCCTCCATTTACCTTCATATGCAATTGTTTTACATTCCGCTGCTATACTCTTAGAATTGCATGTGTAGGTTGATTACTTGAATTGCGCTAAGTTGCTAAAATCTGCCAAGACTTAAAATTGGGAAAAGGCTAGATTTTTATTTGGTCAAGTAGTCTAATCACCCCCCCCCTCTAGACATAATTTCGATCCTACACCACCATCACCACCGGTTTATGATTTTAGTCATCTTAAACATGATCCTGGGGAAAGGCTACCCATTGGAAGTTATCCTATCAATGATCAAGATGCAGTTCGAAGATCATATATCCTTAAAAGCCATAACCATAGTTGGCTTGAATATAGTATCAAGAAGGAATCTGCATTTTGCTTCGTATGTTACTTCTTCAAAGAGAAAAAACTAGTGGTAAGGGAACTAATGCATTTACTGATGGTGGTTGGAGTAATTGGAATAGAGAGGAGGCTCTTCTTAAGCATGTTGGTTGCGTATCAAGTGTGCATAATGCAGCTCAAGAGAGATATAACTTATTTGTGAATCCTCGTGCAGCAATTAATGATCTTTTTGTGAAGGTGAACAGTGAGGATTTACGTCTTTACAAGATGAGGTTGAAGTATTCACTTAGATGCTTGCAGTTTCTTCATCATCGAGGATTGGCATTTCATTGGCATGATGAAAGTGAATAGTCTAGCAATAGAGGAAACTTCCTTGAGATACTGAAGTGGCTTGCGGCAAATAGTGAGTAGGTGAATAAGTATGTTTTGAAGAATGCACCAGGTAACTACCAATTGACATCTCATCGGATACAACAGCAGATTATTCAATGTTGTGCACAACTTACTAGAAAGCAAATTATTGATGAACTTGGTGATGAGTACTATGCTATTCTAGCTGATGAGTCTAGTGATGTATCACATAAAGAACAACTGGCTTTATGCTTTCGTTTTGTTGATAAAGTAGGGAGGCCGTGTGAGCACTTTCTTGGAGTTGTTCATGTAAGTGACACTACTTCACTGTCACTTAAGGAAGCAATTGAAACTTTACTTATTGACCATGGTTTGACTATAACACAAATTCGTGGGCAAGGATATGATGGGGCTAGTAATATGAGAGGAGAAATTAAAGGATAGAAAACATTGATCATGAAAGAGTCACCTTCTGCATATTATATTCATCGTTTTGCACATCAACTCCAGCTAGTTCTTGTTGATGTTGCCAAGGGAAATGATGATTGTGTGTGGTTTTTTGACCAAGTGTCTTTATTACTGAATGTTATTGGAGTGTCTTGTAAGCGTCATGACATGCTTCAAGATGCTAGACTTCATAATATCATGAAACTACTTGAATGTGGTGAGTTACAAACTGGGAGTGGTTTGAATCAAGAGATGGGGTTACCTAGGCCTGGTGATACTCGGTGGGGCTCTCAGTACAAAACTGTTCTTAACATTATTGCTATGTATCCCACAATCCGTGATGTGCTCATAACTCTTGGACAAGATGCTTCACAAAGAAGTGATTGACCCAAAATTCATACTATTGTTGGAGTGTTCGAGTCATTTGACTTTATTTTCAATGCACACTTGATGCTTTTCATTCTTGGATACACAAGTGATTTGTCTGATTGTTTGCAAAGAAGAGACCCAGATATTCTTACTGCAATGGCACTTGTTAGAACTGCAAAAAGTAGAATACAAGAGCTTAGGGCTAATGGGTGGGATGCATTTATGCAAAAGGTCACACTATTTTGTAACAAGCATGGCATTAAAGTTCCTATAATGGAAGATAATCATGTGCCTTATGGAAGATCAACACGGTTTGCTCGACCCCAAACAAATGATGATCACTTTCGAAGAGAAGTTTTTCTTGGAGTCATTGATCAAATTAGTCAAGAGCTTGAAAATCGGTTTGATGAGATCAATATGGAGCTGCTATCTTGTATGTCTGATTTGAATCCCGCCAACTCATTTGCTGCTTTTGATGCACAAAAGGTATGCAAACTTGCTTCTAAAATTTGTATTGCTTTCAAAAGTGGTACAGAATCTCTTTAACTCATTTGTTTCTTTTGATGCACACAAGGTACGAAGACTTGCTGAGTTTTATCCCAAAGACTTTTCAAGTGCCGACTTGATACACCTTGAATTACAACTTGATAACTATATTGATGACATGAGAAATGATGAGAATTTTCAAGGCCTTGGAAATCTTGTTGATCTCTCGGTTAAGCTTGTTCAAATAGGGAGACATATAGTTCATCATTTGGTGTACTTGCTTTTAAAATTGGTATTGATTCTCCCGGTGGCAACAGCAAATGTTGAGAGTGCGTTCTCTGCCATGAGTTTTGTCAAGAACAAGTTGAGAAATAAGATGGGTGATAGTCTTTTGGATGATTGCCTAGTCACATACATTGAGAGGGATGCTTTCTCCGAGGTGAATGAAGATGACATAATTGATACCTTCATGGCAATGCAAAAACGTAGGCCAGAAAGATAGTCTTTTTGAACTTCTCAAGGTATGTGCTATGGTCCATATACTATTTACTATGTAGGCTTCTTTATGCAAAACTAAGATTTAATTGAGAATTTTAGTGTGTCTGTAAGACCATATTGATCTATTTCTATGTGCTATTGGTAATTAGTTAGAATGTTCACATGTAATATTAGTTATAAAAAAATTGGGGGCGGACCACCCTGATATCAAATGCTAGCTCCGCCACTGCTGGCCAGGGTGGTGGAGCAACAACAATAACAAGAGAGAAAATGGAGAGAATGGAGTCACAGACAACAAGAGAGAAAGGAGAGAATGGAGCCGCAGGGTCTGGGAAGGGTTTTGGGTTGGCCTAGGGTGTCGGATTCGTACGTTTCGCGTGTCCGGATTCTCACAAACCTCCTTTATTTTTGTTTTCAATTTACAAGAGAAATCACGTCCGGACCGACACAAAACCGTGTTGAATGACTTCTTCGGTCCGGATGGTTGCAAAAGGTTTACAAATCTGTCTTGAAGATGCCCTAACAATGTGCACTAGAGCAAGCACATGGATTTGTAGTCGAGGGGCGCCACATCGGGATAGTAAATGTACGACACATGTAAAGGCGGGCACACGATTTACTCAGGCTGATGCTCCGGACCGGGCAAAAGGCTGACGCTCCGGACTGCGTAAAAGCCTACTTCCTGTCTTGCTCTTTCCTTACATGTCAAACTCCAACACCGTTACATAATATTTCTTTCTCCACGTTGACGTTGAAGCGAAACCTTGAAAGGATTTGACCGAACAGGACCTAAGAACACGGAGTAAGATGGACCAATTATAGAGCATAATGTGCAATGTACCCCGAAGAAGGAAGTTGAGCTCCCAAGTACTCCGGCGCGTAAAATATAACACGGAGTAACATCTTGCAGAGTATATAATGCAAACAGAGTTGCAGCGACCATCAAGGTCAGCAGGTTTCAATGGATTTAGCGCCGTCCAAACCCCAACGCACAAGAATCGCATATCTATATCAGGCCTTGGCGCTGCAGGTCAGTGTACGTCTTTTTGTTGTAGATGTTGCCATCCTTGTCTTCGTACTCCTCTTCCAAGTCTGGCCGCCACTTGTTCAGCCCTTGCTTTGCTTGTATCCTCTCCCACAGTGCTTTCGCCTCCTGACAGCACAAATCAGGCATGTCAAAGCAACTTAGCGGCAAGCAAGACATCGCATGAACAAGACAACAGCAAATGGCAGCCGGTGTACCTCAATGGATGTAATTTCGTTGAAGTTCTTGGTATTAGGAATACCAAGGCATCGCATCCCATGCTGATGGCGCCACTCTTTGAAATGGCGCTCATAGTCCCTTCGCCCCCAGTAACTGTGGTTACCACATATCTCGCACTTGAATTCCTGGCAACAGATAGTTAAAACATCAGTGGTCTACAACCAAACTCGATGGTGATGGCTGGGCATATAATAGCGACAATGTTATAGATGTTCAAAGTCAAGTTTAATAGTTGACACAGGTGCAACACAAATAACAGGTGAAACTATGAGCAAGCTATCGAATTAAGATTTACCATTCATTTTGGTAACATGCCATTTTGTAGCTCCAAACATTGTGCTGATGATAGTATTAGAGAAAGAGAGAAATGTAAAACGTTTTTTTTTGCCGGTCAACACTTCCTCAAATTACAGAACGTATATAATTAGTTGACACATAGCAAAGCTGAGCCAAGATCAATTAGTTGAGATATGGGCACAATCGTATGGCTACGACACATCACCACACCTAACAGTTATAAACTGTGGCAAGCCACAAAAACTGTAGCTAACAAATTGAAGGCCACCACTTAAGCAATGTTTGGCTAGAAATGTGCCACCAAAATGTGGGGTTACAAGACTAGAAGAAAGTATGGCATTGCAAAAGTTTGGCAATAAACCAGACACTAACCTAACAAAATCAAACTAGGTTAACCTAGGTGTGGCGTGTTGTGCTATCCAACTGTACATGCCTTATACCAGTTACCACTGCCCATCAGTCAATTAATTGGCAGTCACTGAACATAATGGAAATTGATTTGTTTTCCAAATAGAATGGTGTCACAATAAAGTGATGATCAATACATTCATGTAGGAAGAAAATTTACTAACATGATGACTTAGAAATATTCAGCAAACAGTAAGATGAGCCATTGACCTCTAATCGAAGATCCAAAAAAAGTAATAACTAATTAAACTGTTAACGACAAGGCTGGTCTGATAACTAATTAAGCTGTTAACGACAAGGCTGGTGTGATAACTAATTAAGCTGTTAACGACAAAGCTGGTACCTGACCAAGACCGTGAAGCTTATAGAGCCAATAGGGGATAGGTTTCCCGTCCCAACCCATTGGTAACTTGAGAGGGTTGTAGATTTGTTGGTCTTCGTCATCACTTTCACTATCAGCTTGTACTTCTTCCTATACAAAGTTAAAGAAGATGAAGTTCAAAAAACAGAACAATATTTCAGTAAATAGAAGAAAAGGAGAAACTTAAGTACTTCTTCCCGTTCTGCTTCCATTTCTTCATAGGTCAAAGTCAGCTTCTTCTCCGCATTTTCCTTTGTTCTTACAATGACCTGCACACACAAAAACATAAAATCTACCAAGGCATGAGCACCAGGTTAAACTTGAAATTTAAAATGGACATAAAATTAGAAGAACATGCCGCGAAAAATGCCGATGACTGGTAGTCCTACCAAGATAAAGGAAACTTTCGTAAACCACACCAAGGAAAGTAGATCATGATAGAATTCCATACACATGGAAATGTTGGTTCAAAAATCTAGCTGTAGAGTAGTCATGGTACAGTTGGAGCTTTTCGTTCACCAATGATCACTTTTGTAAAGAACGTGCTAGAAAAGGTACATCAAGGCATTGGTGACAGCAGAACTTAGGTGATGGCAACTTTTGCTATTCTCTTCCTGATAGGTGTTATTCAATCGTTTTTTTTTCTTCACTTGCTACACATCATTCTGAGGATCTAATTTAGATAGGTTGATAAACATTGAGATTCTGAAACTAATCCCTTCGACCCAAGGCCACATCATCAAACGGCGGCTCGGCTTTAGGGCATTTTAGACAGTCACACCAAATGAGGTCTGAGGCAAAAGATCAAAGCAGATAAACTTTATGGCAACTCATAAAAAATCCCATGAAAAGATGGTCCCAGTACTTCTATTCATGACCATGCCATACTATGCCCAAATAAAGCAATAGATGTCTCATTACATGGTGGGAGCAACGCTTACGAGTCGATGAGACGTTCGAACGTTGAAACTCATAGACTAATCGTGACTAGTCTAGACTACTGCTGGACTACATGGTACTGTAGCACAAACTTGCAGTAACCAATTACTAAAACCTAGTATTAATATGTAATATATACTATAAAAAGTGCATTGGAGCGTCAATTTGTCCTGCAGATTAGGCCAATAAGCATATTTCCATGTTGGATCCTTGCTCCTAGTTGGCTTCTTGCAGGATCCTTCGATGGATCGTATTGATCATTGGCCTGAGCTGCAGCTGCTGAATACACTACTTGAGATATTTCCGGCACAGACATTGCAGTTCAGACCTAAGGATCTTGAAACTGAAGCAAACAAAACGAAATAAGAGGGCAGCGGGTAAAAATCAAATCAAAGAAGGGAAGAAGAGAAGGGAGAAATTACTTTGCTAATATGCTTGCTTGCTTGCTGCAACCTGAGGGACGAGCGGATCCAGTAGCCAGAAGACAGCAGAGGGAGGGAGACCGTAGGGGCAGAGCCAGGGAGAGCAGAAGCAATGGAGCGAAAGGGCCAGAGCAGAGGAGCGCAGGGGAAAGGGCCAGAGCAAGAGGAGCGCAGGGGAAAGGGCCAGAGTAGAGGAGCGCAGATCCATGGAGAGCAGAAGCAATGGAGGGAAAGGGACAGGGTGGCTGGCTCACTTATCCCCTCCCAATCCCTAAAAAAGTAAAACGAAGGACTCAAGGTGGACGACTAGTCTATGACTAGTCCTTCGACTCCTCAACTCGGCGAACTAGTCTACACGAGATTTCTAGTTGACACCCAGAATGTGACTCATAGACTAGTCTAGCGACTAATCTCGACTAGTCTCTCGACTCGTAATCAATGGGTGGGAGCATCCGCAATGGACTAGCTTATCCTAGGTCAAGGCCATTCCTCAAACTAAACTGGTGTAGTCATGATTTGACTAACATACCCATGTTGAAATGGGTGATTGGAAGCACAAGTCATTGCGAACACATAAAAAGAGTAAGAGCTGACCTCATCGAGAATCTCACATAAGCGCTTCATCTTCACTTCAACCAAAGCAATTTCCTTCTTCAAATCATCACCTTTGGCAAAATGCTTACGATCCAATTGTTCCAAGGGTGTATGCTGCAAAAATATGACCAGCAGCAGCAAATTTAAAACTGATAAATAGCTCAAACAAGATTAGCAAGGGTGTTTAGTAGTCACCTTCAGCAAGAAAAGGCGCTCAGCACGCTGTTGAACAGTGCCGCCACCCTTCAATCCACGAGCAGTTAAAGCCTGGAAAAATGTTTCAGTATTAAATAAGGCCAAGTTAAGGATGGAATAAAATAGAACACTAACTGTGTTAGAAGATCGTACCTCTTTCAACTTTTCCGGACCAAGCTCTACAAGCTCTTCAACAATATTGTAGTAATCGAGGTCTACTGCAGACTCTTGCGATTCAGATTTTTTCTCTGTGCCCTTATTCTCCCATCCAGGTACTTCGCCATTGGCCCACTGTTCTTCGAACTCACTTTGCAACTGCACAAGCATAGATACTATTAGCTAGTCAGTTGTTACCTACCATGGAAGTTTGAACCTATATGGGTTTGATAGTAGTTATTTCTAGTTCTATGTTAAGTACATATTCTCAACCCCACCACCAGCAACACTAAAATTAATCATAACAGTGAATCAGTGATAGATCATGAGTAATATCTGCATATATTCTCAACCCCAACACAAGTCTTAAGTGATGCACAACACAAGGTGTGAATACAGAAGAAAGAAAATATACTAGAATGTACAAGAGTCAAGAGGATTGACCTTTGTAAAAATCTTATCAATATCTTGCAATGGCTCTGTACGATACATAAATGACATCAGGTATTCCAAAATATGCTCCAAATATTCTTTGTATTGCCTGAAAAATTGAAGAAAATGAAGATAAGTTCATAAATCATCTTTACAGAAATGTATGTACACTTTAAAAAACTACAGTTGATCAAACAAATGTTAGGCGTGTTGAGCAAATTTTGGTTAATCACATGTACTTCAATACAGGTCTTACTAGACCCCACCACTCTAGTAGTTACCTGTTATGTTTCCTCTCAATCCCAAACGAGGGTATCCATTCAGTTTGTTAGGTAAACACGGTATTGTCGGTACAATAGATAGGTAACAGAAATTACAGTTCACAGGTAATTAATAAATTATTTTGGTAGAGAGATTTCGGGTATTGCTCTTGTGAATTCTGGAACAAACAACATGACAACTTTATAACACAGCGACAAATGAGACCAAGTAATGAACCCTTACAAGTGATACAGTTATAGTCTACATGTAAGAAGCAATGAAGTCCAGACAACCAGTAATCAGTAACCCCCTGCTTCTGCATTGGGTACGCACAAGAAATAAACTGGCACTGCTGGGCCTATGATATGAAACAGAACTATAGCAGCAGCCAACATCCGACACATGAATATTTTGTTCTTTTGTTCCTACCATACAGAATACTGATCAATCTGGATTGACTGGAAAGGTATGCCTTTTGGGGTTCCGTTTGGTCAGGAAGTGCGATCCTAGTCCTAACCAGCCCAAGAAGAAAAGGAGGGAAATATATCTAAGATCGATGTGGAGAGATAAGCTCATGCTAGGAGATATGTTCTTGGTTTTAGAGAAAATGCTGGTAGCATACCTGGTAGCTTTTAGACTATGCAAGATTTTTTCAGTCTGAGCAAAAGTACCAACGTATGCTGAGTATTCCATTAGCGATCCAAACTTGGAATTTATGAACTCATTGTAGAGCTCATGTAAGTCCAAGTACCGGCCAAATGCCTCCTATCAAAATGCAGAACAAGACCATTAGCAATATAAGTAACTGCAACCAGAACAGCATATAAAATATTAACAATTTAATGGGATGAACATGCAATGTAGATTAGAACTACATGATAATGCGAATCATGACAATAAATAAGCAGTAATTGATTCTCAAGTTAATCATGCTCCATCTAGTATCTTGTCATTAACCTAAATCTTACCATGCATAGCACCGTGATCCTACAAGAGGAATCAAACAACCCTGCAGAAATTAAAATACACGTATCACAATAGAGATACCCTCGAGTTCAAGACTACTGCAACAAAAAAGGAAGACAAGGGTGCTACAGGGCTCTGCAATGTTTTTAGCAGACAGACCTTATTGATGATTTACCATAACTTTTGCACTTAACATAATCAACTTAGTATGGAAGCGTGAAGCAGGACTAGACAATTTAGATAGAGGCGATACGATGAGGTTGCCATGCATTTTTCTTCTCAAGAATAGAATATATAAACATAGGTATGTATACTACAACAAACTTGCATCTGCGGGTAGTCAAGATATTATATGCAACTATGCAAGAAAAGAGAATTAGATTAACCACGGTATGCATTAGGATAAAACAGTGCACAAATCATCTCAAGCAGGATTATCAAGGTGAAAATTGTACTGGACAGCACCTCGCCAGTGAATTCAATAGCCGGTTCCTCCTTTAGTAGCTCCTCATAATCGTCAGTTTCGCTGATGAAACGGGCAGAGTGATTCCGCCTATGGTAATCACGGATCTGCAAACATGCAACAAACTGTAAATGAAAGAATAATCACCACTGAATAAAGAGTAGAAGTTCAAGTTTTCGAATAAAACCGAGTTCTGATTTGCATCACATATGTCGACCAGGGGGTCCTGATTGGCATGAAGTGCAAGATCAACATAGTGTAAAATAACCAGAAAACTCACTAGTATGTATGTAGTTTAATTTTCAAGGATCGTAATAAAACTTGTTCTACTCTTAATATTTTGCCTTTTTAGGGTTGACATGTTGGTAAGAAAACCTAGCGAGCTATTGAATAATTTGGTTTTCTACCATCCAATTCTTTGGTATGAGAGTCCAGAGGTAAAATAATTAAAAAGAACTATCCACTAAACGACAATAGCATGGAATGCTTTTGGCGGTACATGAATAAACTACAGCATCGACGGCCTGGCTAGCGTCCTGCCACTCTGATTCCATGGCGTGCCTAAGTGATTACTGGGTAGAGTCAGACTGGATACAGTTTGATTATGTACCTCTTTGAGCCTTTCATAGTACTTGGGGAAGATGTCGCTTTGCACCGGCGCGGTAAGATGGGAGGAGATCTCATCCTTCCTAGCACCGTCCTTGTCTTCGTAGATTTCAACCTAATTAAGAAAGTCATATTAGCAAAATTCACCTTATAAAGAGAAACAGACTATTCCCAAACTGCACTTCTTCACTCACATCAAAAAGGGGGGAAATAGCAGCACGATACTAAAAGTTGTAATATTATACACTGATTTTATCTACCCTCGCGCATATCTTGTAAAAATAAAGCCAAAAAATCAATCTGTCTAGCTCAACTTTGGAATTCCCCAGGACAATAACTAGTGGAGCTAACACATAAGCAACCCTAGGCATCTCAATTCAAGATATTGCAAATTTGGAAAACCAATCCTAACCACAGAAAACAGAGATGCGACATCACTGAGCTCTGGCTGTGGCAGACAGGAATTAAGCAAAGCTACAGCCACTAAATCAAGCGTGAAACGAGAGAGAGGAGGGGCTCACGAGCTTGTCGGAGGTGGAGATGACGAGGTCGAGCATGTGGCGGACGCGGTGGGACTGGAAGAGGCGGTC
Source organism: Triticum urartu (assembly GCF_003073215.2). NCBI lineage: Eukaryota > Viridiplantae > Streptophyta > Magnoliopsida > Poales > Poaceae > Triticum > Triticum urartu. The sequence continues at coordinate 307,406,665 of NC_053025.1, forward strand.
GCGGGCATTGGCGGGATCTCGCTGCAGCTCGCGCACCACCAGGCGTTCTAACCGCTCGATGTCCTCGTGCGCCGCTCGTGTGGCCTCCAGCACTGACGATGCCATTGCTGCCGCTTCAGCCTAAAAAACACCATTACAGATATGCATTATCAGTATCGGGACAATTCGGGTACGGAAATACTGCATTTCTGAAAAGTGCCAATGAGGGGATACGTTTGACTATTTAAAAAAATGTGTCGTTGCTAGGAATTGCCTTGCTATTTTCCTCTTTTCCTAAGAATAGGAAAGGTGCAAACTAGCCGGCAGTTTGACTAGCTGTGTTCATCATGTCATAGCCACTTGCACACAGAGCAAAATCATGGCACAGAAGCCACCATTTCATACAAAATCATGTCATAACAGCCACCACACAGCACACAACAATCAAAATTTTGGCTAGTAGCTGCCATGCGAACATGTTGCATGTTGAACAACCGGGGTGGGGGGGGTGTGGGGGTGGGGGGGGGGGGTGGGCTCGTGTTGGTGTTACTGAGGTGGCAGGGCCAGGGCGGGAGGCGTCACCTCGTGGGGTGGGCGAGGGGGGGGGAGATACGGTCTGTTCGGGCGTTGGTTAGGGGCGGGCGGGATTGGTGTGACTGCGGGGGGATTAGGTGGGCTGTGTGGGGAAGGACGTGCGATCGGGTTGGCTCTACGGTGGGCGGCTCGTGCTGGGCTGAGATAGTCGGTGCGTACGCCGCCGGTTGTTTTATAGTGTAGGGGATAGGGTCGTCGATGGGAGTGGGAGTCGGCGGGGTGAGTTCTGAGGCTCGAGAGGGTGGCTCGGTGGTTCGCTGTGGCGGGTTTGATCTGCCGGCGGCGTATAGGTGGCTCTCGTGGCGCTCCGTTGTGGTGTGGTCTGAGTGGTTTTTTTTTTTTTTTGTTGAAATGAGTGTATTTTGAATGATGGGGGCAGGGATTGAAGTGGCTTCTCGGTAGTGCGAGAGTGGTGGGGGGTGTGGTGGCGTAATTACTCGACAGGTGATTTTCTCGCCATTAACTGTGGCTCTTGCTTACATCGTAGTGTCTGTCGCGAGTATTTACAAGAGGCGAGAAATGAGTTTGATAATAGCATTCTATTGTCTCCTCTGTTCTTTTTTGTGGCTTAGTGTCCAGAAGCATAGTCCTCATATTTGCAGGAAGTTTTTAATGGCGTATCTTTGTGCTTTGAAATACTGAGCTATGTTATGTAATACGGTCTCGAGATCTTCGGGAGAATTAGTCCTTGAGTCTTCGACTCGCCTTTGTTACGTGTTGATGGGGGTGTTTGCAGGGTGCGTATGGGGGTGCCTGCCAGTGAGGTCAGAGTCTCGTCCGTCGTTGTGCATTGGCCCGGATAGTTTGTGTGCTCAGCTAGGGTGTTCTGTTATGAAGATTGTATCGATCTTTCGGGGACAGGACTATAGAATATGGGTTTTTGAGTGGTTTTTGGTGAATGAGTATGTGGGCGTCGGTTGGGTGGTGTTTGGGGGGTGGCGATGGGGTGTGTGACGGTGAGAGCTTTGACGGGGGTGGGGGGGGGGGTGGGTACAGATTACGACGTCATTTTTCGGCCTAAATCTTTGGCTCGTGTCTTAGCACAGTATTTCGGGCGGATTATCTCAAGAGCCGGAAAATTCGTTATTGAGTTAGTTCATGGGTTGACTTTGTGGTCCTTCATACTTGTGTGTGCATTAGGTGTCGCAAGAGTTGTTCAGTCCTCATGACTCAGGATAGTTGTTTGCAAGTACGATCTTGTATAGTTTGATAGGTGACGTGTGATTGTTAGACGGTGTTTGTCTCGTCGAGACTTTCGGTTAGAGATTGTGTTCGCTGTAGCGTTTTCATCGCCATGTATGTATGAGGGTGGGGGTATGTGCTCTAGCGGTGTGGTGTTCGGCAGGTGTTGTGTTGGGCGCTGCAGTGAGGTCATCTCTCTCCGTGGCTGTGGCTCATATGGTCCCAGTTGTTTCTGGCTAGTGTGGAGGTAACAGAAATAACAGCGCGTGTGAATAGAGGTGTGATAAGCGTGCCTGAGGGTGTAGGGTCGTACTCCGATCAGATCTGAGTCCTTCGCCCTGCACGTGCTAGCCCATGCTCGAACCAACTGGCGGCTTGGGTGATTATAAATTAGAGCATTGCAGGTGTATTATTTTGGTTAGCGTGGTGACCTTGTGAGCGTGTCTTGCGTGCATTTTGTTTACTCTTTAGATTGTGATCGTTTCATGTTCGTTCAGCTCAGCTGAGTAATTATAGTGGGGAATATGCGATGAATAGTGTAGCTACTTGAAATAAAATTGTATGATTTGAAACGCAAATGGTTTCATATTGTTATCCTTGGGAATGTGAATATATGTCATATTCATATGATTTTTTGTATCTAGAACGTTTAATATTTGTGAAGTAAAGGAAGACTAAGAAATGATCGTGTATTGTCTTTTATTTTTGATTATGATATTTCAGTGTCTCATTCAGGAAAGCTTTTCGTCCTAGTCGTTTGTTGTCCCTTTGTTTGAGTTGGGGTTGCGTTGCCGCTCATACGAATTATAGAGTGATCGCTCGTGCGAAGTAAAGTTGTGGTTATTGTTGTAGCGCGGCGCACTTTTAGGTATTTGGAGTGCTTGAATTTTGGTTTCTATTTTGAGCTAGTGAGCTCGTGTGGTGGTTGGAATAGCGGTTTAGTTTTTCCGATATTGAATTTCCTAAAGTAATGTCGTAGATGCTCATCTGCTATCCTAGTCTTGTTGTTGGTTATAGTGGCAATTGGGTGGATGACGCAATAGTTTTAGTCTCGCACATTAGTTAGTTTTACAGGGTGTGGGTACCGTGCCGTTTAGTAATGGTGAGGTCTCTTTCTCCACTATGTTCATGAGGGACTGAGATACTATATTTTGACGATGCCGGTTGCTTCGGCGCTCCTTTGCTTCGGCCTGCTCTGGTTCCGCGCTTCGTCTCTCTCTCTCCTCTCGCTCTCCCCACCGCACGCACGCTCTCGCCTCGTCACGACGTGTTGTACGGGGGTTCGCATGTGTTGCAGGGAATTGAGTGTGAGTCTATAATTTTTCCCATTCTGTCGTAGTTTGGGGTTGTGGTGTTGTGTTCGGGACGGAGTATACGAATAAGGTCAACGCGGGGAGCTGAAACGTTTTCGTCTGTAGTGACACGTGGTCTGAATTGGGTGGTGGAGGGGCGCGCTGTGGCTCTTTGCTGGCGTGCTGTTCCTGTTTTGTGGCGTTTCTGCCCTCGTTGCGACGTTTCATTCGCTCTCATTCGTGCTTTGCCTTGTTCTGCGTCCGTTCTCTTGTGCCTTAAAAGGTGTTGTGGGGTGCGCTCCTCCCAGAGAGAGCACACTCTCGGCAACGACACAACCTCCGTCGTCGCGTGTAGTTCTTTATGTTGCCACTTGAGGCGTAACTGCTACGATTGGTTCGACCGGGTTAGGTCGGACAGTGAGAGCCTCTCGTGTAACGCACTTCTGTTTTGGTCTGTACGTGGTGGGTTGTTGTTTTGGTTGGTTGAGTTAGTTTTTGTGAGTGATAGTAGTGTTTTTGGTGGAGTGTGCGTCTTTTCTCGTCGTTTTTGGGGTGGCGTTGGACTGCCTTTCGGAGTCATGCTTGACTGTTGTCGCTCGTACGACTTCCCCGAGCAAGTTCGCGACTTCTTCCCCGACGTCGACCACCTCATTCATGCTAATGGCTGTTGAGAGGATGTCGACCTCAAGGTCCAGTGCTTCTGTGCTGTGGTTGGTTGCTTACTCGTTTCTGTTATATGGTGGCATAGTTTCTTTGCTCTAGTTTCTGCGTTTCCCGTATCGTGTTCGTTTACTCTTTCTGTTTTAATATGGCCTGCCTTTAGTGTGCTTTTTGCGTCTAGTTTCTGGCCCTACATTATGTTAGGTTCTACTTCCAATACTGCAATTGCAGTGTTCTTTGGAGTGTATTTTTACTCATGGTGTTTTGTTCAAGTTTGATTATGAGTGGGCAGGATGTGCTTTATTTTGCCTTCTTGTGCTCTCGTGGTGCAGGATCTGCGTTGATGACTTGCTTTATCTGCGTATTCGTATGATTAGGTGCTTTATGCTCTTTTTTATTGGTTTCTATTGATTTGGTTATAGCAAGTTGAGTGGTTGGGTACAATTTCTTTGGTTTTTTTTTTTGTTGGGGTTCCTAGTGATACTCGCTAAGTATTAAACTTCTTTGTTATCATATGGCTTGATTTACCGGCAATGTGTATTTGGTGCTGCTTACTTAGGTAGACCTCGCTAATGGTTTGAGGGGTTATCACCTATAAAAACTTTTTGTTTTGGTGGGTCGTTTTTTTTTTGTGGGGGGCGCGTACGGAGCGGATGAAGTTCCTTTTATGGTGTTTCCAGAGCTGGGCAGTGAGTTTGTCTGATGACGCCACTTGGTGGCAGTCCGTGGTAAGGGTTTGGGGTTTGTGGTAGTGTGGTGCTGGTCTCCAACGAGGGATTAAGTTTGGTGTTCGAATGATAGTGGTTTGGTTTATTGACTTTTTCTGGTGTGTGAATATTAGGCTTCTCTCTTGTGGTGTTTTTGGGTGGAGACTATGTTGATGCTTAGTGTGGTCAAGTGTGACAATGGTGAAAGAGATGTGTCGGGTGGGTGCTCACTCTGTTTTGAGGCCAATTTTTGTGGTGGTGGTGGGTGCCTCAGTATTGTGCCTTTTTTGTTGCTCTGAGTTGGTAGCGTTCATGTGTTTTGAGCAATTCTATGGATTACAGTTTGTGGACTGATGAGCTTGCTTCCCTGTGTTGTGTGGGTTGAGCTAACTTATGAGATATCATATGTTCATTTGCGCTATGAGGCGGTTTTTGTGAGCATACGTTCAGCAACTGTGGGATGCTACGTCGGTACTATAGTTGGTTGTGGCCGGGGAGATGTTATCATTGGCACCGAGCTTCCTCCTTTCGTGAGATTACTTTTTGTACGCTTATGCGTTGATGGCAGTTAAGAGGACTAGTTAGCTTTTCTTGGTTCTGCGGATCGTCATTGGTACTTTTTGATGCGAAAGATGTAAGGTGTTTGCTGTGGGTTTTGGTTGAGAGCAAGAGGTATTGACGACTGCTCTTAATGTAGTTTTGAGGCTCGATGTATTGAGGGTGAGGGATATCTAGCACCCGTGCCAATGTGGTACAGAAGCAGAGACTTCCAGCCCCACAAGTTCAAGAGACAAGGGCAAGTTTTGATGGTAAAGCAAAGTTTGATGGGAAGAACAAGGCTGTGCAACACACGAACTTCAAGAAGAAGAATGACAAGAAGAAAGGTGTTTGTCATGTGTGTGGGGATCCTGATCATTGGGCTCCTAGTTGCCCTAATCGCTATGACAAGCGTCATCCTGGGAAAGGCGGCAAGACTGCTAATGTTGTCATTGGAGACATTGACATGAAGGATGCTGGGTATGGTATATTTCCCACTATTCTTTCAGTATGTCATTCTCCTGATTGGTTGATTGACACGGGTGCTAATGTGCATGTATGCGGTGATATTTCCATGTTTTCGTCTTATCAGACCGCAGGGACTTCAACCGTGCTGATGGGCAACGGTTCAAGTGCTTCTGTTCGTGGTGTTGGCACGGTCGATCTGAAGTTTACTTCGGGGAAGATCGTGCGGCTGAAGAACGTGCATTATGTCCCCTCCGTCAATAAAAATCTTGTTAGCGGATCTCTTCTGTGTAGAGATGGCTACAAGCTTGTCTTTGAGTCGAATAAATTTGTAATATCCAAGTATGGAACCTTTGTTGGTAAAGGCTATGAGTCAGGAGGCCTGTTTCGTTTATCCTTATCAGACGTTTGCAATAAAGTTGTTAATCATGTTTGCAACAATAGTGAATCAAATGTGTGGCATTCACGTCTTTGTCATGTTAACTTTGGTTGCATGTCGCGACTAGCGAAGTTGAACTTAATCCCTAGTTTCACCACTGTCAAGGGATCTAAGTGTCAAGTTTGTGTGCAAGCTAAGCAACCTCGTAAGTCTCACGTGACTACGGGAAGACTTTTTCTTTTACCTAAATTAAACTTTGCATATTAATTAGGTTGTTAGATTTTTTTTGTGCTAACTAGGGTGTGTGTTTTTGTAGCCAATGGCCGTTAATATCGGATGCTAATAAAGCAACCAAAGCAGCAAGCTCGATTATGCAAGAGTGGTTGGAGTTTATACATCTAAGAAGATAGCTTGCACAAGTTTAAGGGGTGATAGTAAGTAGATAACCAAATGGTTTTGTTGGGTCCTGGTGGTAAGGCGTAAGGGATGTGTTACCGGGTATTTGTTTGTTCCTTTTGAGGGTGGGAGTTGTTACGGGGGTTTTCCGTTTCCTTTTTGGTTGTGGGTGGGGTTGGGTTGTCTGTGTTTTTTTGGTGTTGGGGATTTTTTGGCACAATGTGTCCTCTCTCTATGAAGCGTCACTTTGGTCTCGCTGGCGTTGTGTGGATTTGTCCCTGCACTGCCTTGCACACTCTCCTCTCATTTTGTCTCGTTTGATGGGTGATTTGGAGTGCTGTGATTCCCACGTATTTGGGTTTTTTGGCTTGAAGGCGGCGCGAGCCGGACCTTTAAAACAAGGTTGGGGGTCTTAATGTGCTTCTCTACAACTTAAGTCTCGAATTTTTCTCCCGGAAACATTACTTGCGCACGATATGCTTCCTTTCACGAGATGGTTAGTATGGGCGTTTGGTGTTGTGTGATCTTGTTTCATTATCTTTCGTTTTCTTTTTATGGGCGCGGTTTTGCAAGTTACCTCTAAGGGTTAACAAGATCTTAGGGATTATTAGGTGGGGAATGCAGATTTAAGATCTTGTTCTTGGTGAAAGTCTGTTAGATCGGGGGCGTCTTCTTAATCCCCTCTCGAGTAGAGATTCAACAAGTGTTTGATTGGCTTAGTGTGGAGTATTGGAGTCGGTGGGGCGAATAAGTGGATTGCTTTTGTGAGTCTTTATATTGTAGTCTTGTATGTGAGGGGTGTATAGTAGTGGGTTATTTTGTGGCATAAGGGGTTTATTGTTAATGTGTTTTGTCCCCTTTTTATTATTGGTGGGTTGGGGGGTGGCAACAATCCAACTCCATTTGCCCACTTAAACAGCCCCGCAGGGGCGTGTAGTAGTTTGCGGGGGCGGTTACTACCGCTGAGCAGCGGGTTACTGCCGTTCCAACTAGCGGTACTGTCGCGCAAAGGAGAGAAACAAGGGACCTGGACACAAAGAGGTACTACCGCGGAGGTAGGGGCGGTACTACCGCTGAGAAGCAGTACTACCGTTCCAACTAGCGGTACTGCCGCGTAAAGGAGAGAAGCAGGGACCTGGACCCAGAGCGGTACTACCGCGGTGGTAGGGGCGGTACTACCGCTTATAAGCGGTACTACCGCCTCTACTGCCGCAAAACCCGACACGAGAAAAAGAGCCCTCGAGTCGAGGCGGTAGGAACATGGCAAGCCAGCGGTAGTACAGCTGCGGAGTCACCGGCGGTACTCTTCGGACGGTAAAGTCCTTAATAAAGAGACGAGGCTCTGATACCAATTGAAAGGATCAATATGGTTGACTAGAGGGGGGTGAATAGGCAACTAACAATTTTTAACTTTTCTTTACCAAATTAAACTTTGCATCAAAGTAGGTTGTCTAGATGTGCAACTAGATGAGCAACCTATATGATGCAATAACAACAAACAAACAAGCGAGCAAGAGAAGTAACACTAAAGAGCTTGCACAAGTAAAGGTAACAAATAACCAAGAGTGGATCCGGTGAAGACGATGATGTGTTACCGAAGTTCCTTCCTTTTGAGGGGAAGTACGTCTCCGTTAGAGCGGTGTGGAGGCACAATGCTCCCCAAGAAGCCACTAGGGCCACCGTATTCTCCTCACGCCCTCACACAATGCGAGATGCCGTGATTCCACTATTGGTGCCCTTGAAGGCGGCGACCGGACCTTTACAAACAAGGTTGGGGCAATCTCCACAACTTAATCGGAGGCTCCCAACAATACCACGAAGCTTCACCACAATGGACTGTGGCTCCGTGGTGACCTCAACCGTCTAGGGTGCTCAAACACCCAAGAGTAACAAGATCCGCTAGGGATAGGTGGGGGAATCAAAAAATATCTTGGTGGAAGTGTAGATCAGGGCCTTCTCAACCACTCCTGAGCAAATCAACAAGTTTGATTGGCTAGAGAGATAGATCAGGCGAAAATGGAGTTTGGAGCATTAATGGAGCTTGAGAGGGAAGAGGTAGGTCAACAAGGAAGAAGGGGACCTCCTTTTATAGTGGGGGCAACAATCCAACCATTGCCCCACTAAACAGCCCCGCAGAGGGCAGTAGTACCGCTTGGGGGCGGTACTACCGCTGAGCCAGCGGTACTGCCGTTCCAACTAGCGGTACTGCCGCGCAAAGGAGAGAAACAGGGACCTGGACATAGAGAGGTACTACCGCGGAGGTAGGGGCGGTACTACCGCTGAGAAGTGGTACTACCGTTCCAACTAGCGGTACTGCCGCGCAAAGGAGAGAAGCGGGGACCTGGACCTAGAGCGGTACTACCGCGGTGGTAGGGGCGGTACTACCGCTTAGAAGCGGTACTACCGCCTCTACTGCCGCAACTAGTGCCGCAAAACCCAACACGAGAAAAAGAGCCCTCGAGTCGAGGCGGTAGGAACCTGGCAAGCCAGCGGTAGTACAGCTGCGGAGTCACCAGCGGTACTACCGCTGCGGAGCGGTACTGTCGCTTGTGACCCCTCAGCGGTACTACCGCTGGGTAGCACGGTACTACCGCTGGAACCCAGACAAGACACATAAGTAGAGAAAAGATCTCCCCATTGAAGTGGAAGAGCTCTGAGGGTGAGAAGCGGAAGTGTATGTGTTGATTCCACCCAAGCAGTACCACAGTGGACCCCTTCTTGATAATACGGTGCCCTCTACGCAACTAGACCACCGAAAGAGAAACGAAAGAGCTACACCGTCTTGAATGACACTCCGAGGGGAGGAAATCGTCTAGTGCCAAGGATGAATCTCTGAAACGCTCAAAGCACATGATTAGTCCGCAAACACGTTGTCATCAATCACCAAAACCACATCGAGAGAGATATGCCTCAACAATCTCCCCCTTTTTGGTGGATTGATGACAACTAGGGATTTGCACAAGAAAAAGATATAAAAGTAAGAATACTTAGAACTACAAAATATAGACGAGCTCCCCCTGAATGTGTGCACCTAGTAAGTGGAGTCTTTGGAATGCAAGACACACACATTAGGATCAACACTCCCCTATATTTTATAGTCCAACAATTCTAAGCACAGGATATATGAGAGAAGGGTATAAAACAGGATAAGCATGCAACTCATAAGATACTACAGTACTGAAAGACATAAGTAATAAGGTAGCAATAGGGAGCATATGTCTCACACCATATGACTAGAACTTAGGACTCACTGGCACCAAACCAAACCAAGCAAGGGTATAAAACAGGATAAGCATGCAACTCATAAGATACTACAGTACTGAAAGACATAAGTAATAAGGTAGCGATAGGGAGCATATGTCTCACACCATATGACTAGAACTTAGGACTCACTGGCACCAAACCAAACCAAGCAAAGACAACTAGAAAACATACGAGAACGCAAGACACAAAGACACGCTCGCAACACAGCAACAACCCAAATCCCTAAACTCTCTCCCCCTTTGGCATCGAGACACCAAAAGGGCAAAGAGCGTTGCTACAGCTCCAGGTGATGGCAAGCTGAGTATCTTGAACATCACATCTCAGCGTGATCATCTGCATCTCCGTCGTTGGTCGGAAACTGCTCGGCGTCTGAATCAGTCCAAGGGCAATGCTGGTGAATCCATTCCTCCTCTTCAGTGATCTGTTCCTCAGAACCGCTGACAACGGTCGCACCCAGGTGACGCATGAGCTCCTTGTGGCGCACCCTGGCCTGCTTCTTAGCCACATGAGTCATGTACTGACCATGAGACTCCATGCAGAAAAGCTTCTTCATCGTGTGTTTAAGCTTCTTTGTCCAAGAAGGTTCTGAACTAGCGGGCCCAAAGCCTTCCTCGTGATCATCAGTTGTAGCCTCACCCTTAGCCTCCATGGCAGCAGCAGCAGTAGATGGACCCCGGGTTTAGGCGCTGGGGTGCCCCAATTGTCCTTCTTCCTCAGACGCTTGATCTCATGAGAAACCAAGTCTCCAGTTTCCAACATCACTCTGGGATAAACACATGCCCATGCCTTCTCAATGAGCCTCATGATGAATGGACCATATATCGAGCACTTGCGCTCAGAAACGACAGAGAGAAGTTCAGACCACATAACATGAGAAATGTCCAGGCTCTCTTCAGTGTTTGCTTCCTTCTCATGCTGGCAGAAAAGAAGCATGTCCACGAGATAGGAGTGGACCTGATCCAGATTCCCGATGCGAGGGAAGAGAGTCTCACGGAAGACACGATGAAGAATGTCCAGAAACGTAGACAGCTCATAGGTTGCATTCTTAGTCACTGGGTGAACCTTCACAGTGCAGTAGGGCCAAAGGGCTTGCTTGTGGGTGGAGGTAGCATTGCGGTGAGGGCGGAAGCCTACTGGAGTCTCAAGCCCTTAATCTTCCACATCAAGTAACTCCATGAAGGCCTTCCATTTGACGAAAAGCAACTTGCCTTTGGTCATCCAAGTCAGAGTCATGTCGGCATCAGTTCCAAGATGAACGATAGCAAAGAATTGAGCCACCAAATCTGCATCAAAATCCTTGTTGAACTACATGATCCTGAGAATGTTCAGCTGAGTACACATCTGAAAGGCTTCACCAAAGTACTCAGGGTCCTTCTCCATGGCATCAGTGTCGATGGAGCGAACATCAACATAGAGATTCTTCTTGGCCTTGATCACATCAAAATAGATGGCAAACTAAAAGCGGTTCCAAAACGAGCGGTTGACCAAAGTGGGATCTTGGTCTGCCTCATAGGGGTTGCGGCGACGCTTTTCCCAAAACTCATTGGCAGTCATCTCAGTCACAGTCTTTCCCTTTGGCTTGTTGGCGGATCTCTTCGACTGCTGAGGTGGTGGAGGTGCACTTGCGGATGCGCCTGCTGGTGGCGGTTGAGTGCTAGAGGAACCACCTGCTGGCTCGGAGGTGCGATAGCGCTTTGATGTTGCACGCCCGGGGTTGACACAGCGGACCTGCTGCTCAGGATGATCATCACCTGGAACCAAACACAAGAACATGCAAAACAACCAGAAAGAACGAGCATAAGCCACCAAACACAACAAAAGGATCAAGGTATGGCAGGCACATGATGGAACTTGGCAGGCAGCGGTAGTACCGTGACATGCACGCGGCAGTACCGCCCAAGCGGTAGTACCGCTCCAAAGAGAGCGGTAGTACCGCTCGAGGCGGGGAAACAGCAGTTCCCTACTACCGCAGTCAGATCCGGCACTACCGGCCTGCCAAATTCAAAAATATTCCTACCAAACTCTAATCTAGATAGTCTAGTTGCCTTCTCCAACCTACTCAAGCCTAGATTTAGCCAAAAATTTAGAGATGCAACCACCATTGCCCCTAAGATGCAAGATCTGAAAACGAGACAAAAGGAGAGAAGGAACGGGGGCAATACCGACATCCATGGCAAGAGAACGAGGTGGGGATCAACTCCACCGAAGGAAACGGAGAGGGACGTCCCGAAGACGAAGATTCGCCGGAGCCCTCCCACGGTGATGCGAGGCTGGAGAGAGGAAGAGGAACGAGGGGGCGAAGAGAATGGGTATGGGGAAGAAGAAACCTCCCCCTGCCCCGATATAACCCCCTGGTCCCGTCCCTCAGCGGTAGTACCACGCTGGGGGCGGTAGTACCGCGCACCACCAACGGTAGTACCGCCCAGCACGCCACATCAACTAAACAACACGGCTTAGCTCGAAAAAAACAAAAAGAAGGCAAGAAAAAGAGAGAACACACCAGCAAAAGGCCAAGACACACCTCTTCAAGAGAGGGCGGTGGCCGAGGCCACCTATGTTTGAGTCAAGAGGTATGGCGCCGCGAAGATTTTAACCTTGGGCCCATGACCAAAACTCGTCTTTGAAGCACAAGTACCATCAACAATGGCTAATGTGAAAGACTTGATCAATTTATGCATAATGGGGGGGGAGGGAGAGTTCATTGAGAGAACAACACTCCCCCTATGTCCATGCCTACATCTAAACTAGACAACAAATGAGTGGGTGGGGTGTGCAAGGGTTCAAGCCACATTGCTCGAATCAATGATATTTAGCTCATGCCTTAACTCGCGAAATCTTGCTTCATCCAAGGGCTTCGTGAAAATATCTGCAAGGTTATCATGAGTGTTGACATAGTTGAGCTCGATCTCTCCTCGCCTAATGTGATCCCGGATGAAGTGATACCGAATCTCAATATGCTTCGTCTTGAAGTGTTGCACCGGGTTGAGAGAGATCTTGATGGCACTTTCATTGTCACACCAAAGAGGCACTTTGTCACAAATGACACCGTAATCCTTTAAAGTTTGCCTCATCCATAAGAGTTGTGCACAACAACTACCGGCCCCACATACTCCGCTTCGGTGGACGAGAGAGACACACAACTTTGCTTTTTTAGAAGACCAACTTACCAAAGAGCAACCAAGGAATTGGCACCCTCCGGAAGTGGACTTCCTATCCACTTTGTCTCCCGCCCAATCGGAATCCGAATACCCTACAAGCTTGAAGTTTTCTCCCCTTGGGTACCATAAGCCAAAGTTTGGGGTATGAGCCAAATATCGAAAGATTCGTTTGACCGCCACATAGTGACTTTCCTTAGGTGCGGCTTGAAACCATGCACAAATTCCCACACTCAACATGATATCCGGTCTAGATGCACAAAGGTAAAGCAAGGATCCAATCGTGGAGCGATATACCTTTTGATCCACCGCTTTACCATTGGGATCTATGTCAACTTGGCACTTGGTGGGAATTGGAGTGGAAGCCAGCTTGACGTCACTTAGCTTGAATCTCTTGAGCATGTCTTGAGTGTATTTGGCTTGGTTGATGAAGGTTCCTTCTCTTCTTTGCTTCACTTCGAACCCTAGAAAGAACTTTAACTCTCCCATGGAAGACATCTCGAACTTTGAGGTCATGAGAGTGGCAAATTCCTCATTGAAAGCTTTGTTAGGGGAACCAAAGATAATATCATCAACATATAATTGGCACACAAACAACTCCCCTTTGACCTTCTTAGTAAAAAGAGTGGGGTCGATTAGCCCAACTTCAAAACCACGGTCTTGTAACAACTCGGTAAGGTGGTCATATCACGCACGTGGGGCTTGTTTAAGGCCATAGAGTGCCTTATCGAGTTGATACACATGATCGGGAAAGTAGGGATCCTCGAACCTGAGGGGTTGCTTGACATAAATCAATTCATTAATAGGACCATTAAGAAAAGCACTCTTCACATCCATTTGTTGTAATTAAAAGTTATGATGAGAAGCATATGCAATCAACATGCGAATGGATTCAAGATGAGCAATGGGAGCAAAGGTTTCACCGTAGTCGATACCCTCGACTTGGGAGTAGCCTTGTGCTACCAAACGAGCCTTGTTGCGAATGATAATCCCATGGGCATCTTGCTTGTTCTTAAATATCAACTTGGTTCCAATGACACTATGGTTCCCCGTCGGTCTTGGCACCAATCTCCACACTTTGTTGCACTCGAAGTTGTTGAGTTCTTCATGCATGGCATTGAGCCAATCCGGATCTTCGAGCGCCTCATAGACCTTGTGGGGTTCGACACAAGAGACAAACGCGTGATGCTCACAATAATTTGCTAATTGTCTACGAGTGCTTACCCTCTTTCTTAAGCTTCCAAGCACATTCGTCATGAGATGATCCTTGGTGGAGAGCTTGGAAGCAACCTTGGCGGCACGACGCTCCAATTCCTCCTCGGGGTGAGACGAGAAGTGGTCACTTGATCATCTTGAGCGTCGTCTTGAGCTTGTTCTTGTTCTTGAACTTTCTCGGAGGAGAGAACTTGACCTTGGGCATCATTTGGTGTGTCAACACCGTCTTGAGCATGATCTTGCCCTTGGTCTTCTTCTCGAGGATAAGGCCTTCATGTTGTTCTTCGGAAGCGTGTGGGCCTTGGGTTGGTGATGGCTCCACTTGAGTGGAGCATTGTCCTTCTCCTTCGGCCACAAGGGGTTCCTCAATGGGTAGGATAAAGCCAACACCCATTCTTCTTATGGCTTGAGGAGGAATTTCATCACCTACATCACAAGTGCCACTTTGCTCCACTTGGGAGCCGTTATTTTCATCAAACTCCACGTTACACGTCTCCTCAATAAGTCCCATGGATTTATTAAGGACACGGTAAGCATGAGAGTTTGTAGCATAACCAACAAATATGCCCTCATAAGCTCTAACTTCAAATTTAGACAACCGAACACCTTTCTTGAGAATGAAACACTTACACCTGAACACCCGAAAGTACTTGAGGTTGGGCTTGTTACCGGTGAGTATCTCATATGGAGTCTTATTCAAGCCCTTGCGGAGGTAGAGCCGATTGGATGCATGACACGCGGTGTTGATGGCTTCGGCCCAAAAGTTGTATGGAGACTTGAACTCCGCCATCATGGTCCTTGCCGCATCCATCAATGTCCGGTTCTTCCTCTCCGCAACACCGTTTTGTTGAGGGATGTAAGGTGCGGAATATTGATGCTTGATCCCCTCATCACTAAGAAACTCATCCAAGGTGTAGTTCTTGAACTCGGTGCCGTTGTCACTTCTTATTGTCAAGATCTTTGCATTGTGTTGGCGGTGTGCTTCATTTGCAAAGACAATGACGGCTTGTTGGGTCTCGCTCTTCCTCTTGAAGAAATACACCCAAGTGTATCTTGAGTAGTCATCCACAATCACCAAGCAAAACTTCCTACCCCCAAGACTATCGAAGGATGGAGGCCCAAAGAGATCCAAGTGAAGGAGCTCCAAATGTCTCTTTGAGTAAATGATAGTCGTGGGAGGGTGAGTCTTCTCATGTAGCTTTCCTTCAATACAAGCACTGCAAGCACGATCTTTAGCAAAACTAACATTCGTTAGTCCACGGACATGGTCCCCCTTGAGAAGACTTTGCAAATATTTCATATTGACATGGGCTAGACGGCGATGCCAAAGACACCCCACATCAACTTTAGCCATTAGGCATGTCGCGGTCTTAGTGGGTTGCTCCGAAAAGTTAATCACATATAGACCGTTCTCGACATGCCCAACAAAGGCTACTTTAAGAGTCTTGCTCCACAAGAGGGCCACGGTATCGATATCAAAGAAAGTGGCAAAGCCCATGATTGCAAGTTGATGAACGGAAAGTAAATTGTATGCAAGGGACTCAACAAGCATGACCTTCTCGATCGTGAGATCATGAGAGATGACTACCTTGCAAAGTCCCAATACCTTAGAAGACGAGGCGTCACCCCACTCGACATTGGTGGGCATAGATGGAATCTTGTGCACGTCCACCACCAAGTCCTTGCTTCCAGTCATATGATTTGTAGCTCCGCTATCGAGCAACCATGATCCCCCACCGGAAGCAAACACCTACAAGATCAATGCTTGATTTTAGGTACCCATTTTGTAATAGGTCCTTTGATGTTAGTAACAAGGGTCTTTGGAACCCAAATAGACCATTCAATGTACTCATGAGGAGAACCAACGAATTTGGCATAGACATGCCCATCACTAGCATGACATAATATATAAGATGGATTAAAGTCGTCGGCTTTGATGGAAGGGGTGGCATTGCCCTTTTTGACACCGCCACCCTTCGCATTCTTCTTCTTCTCCTTGGAAGCACTCTCTCCCTCCTTCACAAAGGTTTGCATGAGAGGAGGAGGTCTTTTGGTCTTGTCATTCCTCTTCTTGTTCTTGGACTCGGGCATGTACCCAACCCCTTCCTTTGGTCAAGAGGTCGTTGAGGTTCTTCTTGCCTTGTATGCAAGTCGCACGACCTTTCTCAAGTTGCACCTTTAGCTTAGCGTTCTCCTCAACAAGATGCACATGCTCACAACACGGGTTAGTAGAATTTGCATTATCAATTAACATCATACGAGGAAAAGTGGCTTTTTCCTTGGTTATCTTTACTTGAAGTTGGTCATGAGACTCTTTGAGGCTAGCATGAGCACCCTTCAAGACCTTGTGAGCCTTGTCAAGTAGATCAAACTCCTCTTTGAGTCTAGCAAGATCAACCTCAAGTTCGGCCTTCTCGGAGTTTAGCACACGAGAAACAATGAGAACATGATCAAAATCTTTCTTTAACTTAGCATGATCAACGTTGTGTGACTCCTCAAGAGCCAAACGAAGACCACGCTCTTCCTCAAGAGAATTGGAAAGATCCGAGATCTCATCGGCATAGTCACGACTATGCCCTTCCGTCTTAGAGATGGTATCTTCGTGAGCCTCGGTCATGTCATTGGCTTCACCAAGTTGTTCCAAGAGAGCAACAAAGTGCTTCTTGGATTTACCCTTAAGTTTGCCCATAAAGGCATCAAACTCATTCACTTCCACATTAGCTCCCTCATGTTCATCAATGCTATCCGTCGAAGAAGGATGATTAATGATGGTAGTTTTGATGTTGGAGGTTACCTTGTTGGTGGCTTTAGCCATGAGGCACTTGGCGGTGATGCTCTCATTGGGTGAGTCGAAGAGAGACACCCGTGGAGTCATCGCAATGGCAACTGAGGCCATGGCAACCGACTCACCATCTTCATCATCGTCATCATCCTTATTGTACTCTTCTTGTACCACCAATGCCTTGGGAGGAGTCTTCTTGGTGAAGTTGCTCTTGTTGGGGAATGACTTGGCCTTGTCCTTTCGGATGAGCTTGCCACCATTGTCTTCCCTCTTCTCATACGGGCACTCCGCAACAAAATGACTCACATTGCCACAATTGTAGCAAGTCCTTACACGTTGCTTGCTCTTCGTGCCACTTGAGTTGTTTTTGTTAAAGTTTGGCCTTGAGTTTTTCTTGCTCCAAAATTACCTTGAAGCAAGTGCCATGTGTTCATGATATGCATACTTTGTATCTTCAGGGTTGCTCTCCTCTTCTTCCTCTTCTTCTTCTTCAACGCAAAGCTTGGCCTTCAAAGCAAGGTTGGGCTTCTTTGCCCTTTGAGAACGAAGCACCGCATTGTCGGCGGTCTTGTCCAAAATGTTCATGGCCACAAACTCATCCAACACTTCGCTTGAGTTCAAAGTGTGGAAGTCCGGCCTTTGACGAATGACGGAGGACATGGCCTTGTGGTAGGGCATCATTGCCTTGAGGAATTTGCGCTTGATCCAATTGTCATCCGTTTCCTTGCTCCCGTGATCTCGGAGTGAGACCGCGAGTTTGGTTACTCTCCGATAAAGCTTACGAGGTTCTTCATCTTCTTTCATTGCAAACTCATCGGCCTCATCTTGCACCACTTCATAGTTGGAGCGTTGAATGCTTGCGCTTCCCTAATAGAGTGAGACAACACAAAGTCATGCGTCTTTGGCCAAGGCGAAGGGCCGAAGATGAGGTAGATCTTTGGATGGAATTGCATGTTGAATGATGAAGAGAGCATTCTCATTGAATTGATTATCCGCGGCTTCTCGAGGAGTGAAGTTGCTTGGATCATGCGGATAGAAACCTTCTTCAATGATTCTTCAAAGATTAGTGTTCACATGATTTAAATGACGTTTAAAGCAGTAAACCCAAGAATCAAAGTCCTCATTTTTCACAATCTTAGGGGGAGGACCGGCATGATTCAAATGGGTGGAAGGAACCGGTCCACCATAAACAAGTGGTGGTTCCACATGAGTAAAGATGCCGGTGCCATTCTTACCACTAGAAGAAGGGGCCTTTTCACTACTAGCTTCCCCCTTATCGGAGGTAGCATCCGTCACCTTGTCGGTGGGATTACCCACTTTCAACGGTGCGGTGGATAGTTTAAGCCCTTCAATAAATTTAGTAAACATGCTTTCAACCTTGGTCGTCATGGAGGTTTTCAATGTCTCCAAGGCCACATTGAACTCCTCACGAGAGACCGAGGTTCCCCCATCGCCCGTAGACGAGATCGGATTCACACCAGAGTGTTCCTCCACACCGTCTATGGTATCAACCATACTCTTCGGACGGTAAAGTCCTTAATAAAGAGACGAGGCTCTGATACCAATTGAAAGGATCAATATGGTTGACTAGAGGGGGGTGAATAGGCAACTAACAATTTTTAACTTTTCTTTACCAAATTAAACTTTGCATCAAAGTAGGTTGTCTAGATGTGCAACTAGATGAGCAACCTATATGATGCAATAACAACAAACAAACAAGCGAGCAAGAGAAGTAACACTAAAGAGCTTGCACAAGTAAAGGTAACAAATAACCAAGAGTGGATCCGGTGAAGACGATGATGTGTTACCGAAGTTCCTTCCTTTTGAGGGGAAGTACGTCTCCGTTAGAGCGGTGTGGAGGCACAATGCTCCCCAAGAAGCCACTAGGGCCACCGTATTCTCCTCACGCCCTCACACAATGCGAGATGCCGTGATTCCACTATTGGTGCCCTTGAAGGCGGCGATCGTACCTTTACAAACAAGGTTGGGGCAATCTCCACAACTTAATCGAAGGCTCCCAACAATACCACGAAGCTTCACCACAATGGACTGTGGCTCCGTGGTGACCTCAACCGTCTAGGGCGCTCAAACACCCAAGAGTAACAAGATCCTCTAGGGATAGGTGGGGGAATCGAAAATCTCTTGGTGGAAGTGTAGATCGGGGCCTTCTCAACCACTCCCGAGCAAATCAACAAGTTTGATTGGCTAGAGAGATAGATCGGGCGAAAATGGAGCTTGGAGCATTAATGGAGCTTGAGAGGGAAGAGGTAGGTCAAGGGGAAGAAGGGGACCCCCTTTTATAGTGGGGGCAACAATCCAACCATTGCCCCACTAAACAGCCCCGCAGAGGGCAGTAGTACCGCTTGGGGGGCGGTACTACCACTGAGCCAGCGGTACTGCCGTTCCAACTAGCGGTACTGTCGCGCAAAGGAGAGAAACAGGGACCTGGACACAAAGAGGTACTACCGCGGAGGTAGGGGCGGTACTACCGCTGAGAAGCAGTACTACCGTTCCAACTAGCGGTACTGCCGCGTAAAGGAGAGAAGCAGGGACCTGGACCCAGAGCGGTACTACCGCGGTGGTAGGGGCGGTACTACCGCTTATAAGCGGCACTACCGCCTCTACTGCCGCAAAACCCGACACGAGAAAAAGAGCCCTCGAGTCGAGGCGGTAGGAACATGGCAAGCCAGCGGTAGTACATTTGCGGAGTCACCGGCGGTACTACCGCTGCGGAGTGGTACTGCCGCTTGTGACCCCTCAGCGGTACTACCGCTGGGTAGCACGGTACTACCACTGGGACCCAAGCAAGACACATAAGTAAAGAAAAGATCTCTCCATTGAAGCGGAAGAGCTCTGAGGGTGAGAAGCGGAAGTGTACGTGTTGATTCCACCCAAGTAGTACCACAGCGGACCCCATCTTGATAATACGGTGCCCTCTACACAACTAGACCACCGAAAGAGAAACGAAAGAGCTACACCGTCTTGAATGACACTCCGAGGGGAGGAAATCGTCTCGTGCCAAGGATGAATCTCTGAAACGCTCAAAGCACACGATTAGTTTGCAAACACGTTGTCATCAATCACCAAAACCACATCGAGAGAGATATGCCTCAACAACCACTGTCAAGGGATCTAAGTGTCAAGTTTGTGTGCAAGCTAAGCAACCTCGTAAGTCTCGCACGACTGCGGAAACGAGAAATCTTGCACCACTAGAGCTCATACATTCAGATCTATGTGAAATCAATGGTGTTTTGACAAAAGGTGGAAAGAAATATTTCACCAGTTGATTGACGACTCCACTAGATATTGCCGTGTGTATCTTCTGAAATCTAAGGATGAGGCTTTGAACTTTTTCAAGATCTATAAAGCTGAAGTGCAAAACCAACTTGATCGAAAAATCAAAAGGCTTAGGTCCGACCGTGGTGGAGAGTATTTTTCCAATGAATTTGATGCTTTTTGTGCGGAATATGGTGTAATCCATGAGAGAACGCCTCCTTACTTACCTCAGTCAAATGGGGTGGCCGAAAGAAAGAACCGTACTCTAACTAATTTGGTTAAAGCCATGTTAGACACATCGGGTCTCTCCAAGGCATGGTGGGGGGAGGCGATATTGACAGCATGTCATGTCCTAAACCGAGTCCCCACAAAGAACAAAGAGATAACTCCATTCGAGGAATGGGCGAAGAAAAGGTTAAAGCTCTCTTATCTACTAACCTGGGGTTGTTTGGCGAAAGTCAATATGCCAATTCCAAAGAAGCGCAAGTTTGGACCAAAGACCGTGGATTGTGTTTTTGTGGGATATGCTTTTCATAGCATTGGTTATAGATTCTTGGTTGTCAAATCTGAGGTACCTGACATGCATGTCGGTACGATCATGGAGTCGAATGATGCGACTTTCTTTCCCATGAAGGATATGGCTACCTCATCTAATCAGGAGATGCCTAGTTCATCGAATCAGGAACCAGTTACAATTACTGAACCTGCCATTTCGATGGAACACTTTGAAAATCCTGTGGAGGAGAACAATGAAGTTCCTACTAGGAGCAAGAGACAGAGGACTGCAAAGTCCTTTGGTGATGATTTTCTTGTGTATCTCATAGATGACACTCCCAGTTCTATTTCAGAGGCCTATGCATCTGAAGATGCTGACTACTGGAAGGAAGCAGTTCGTAGCGGATGGATTCCATCTTGGCGAATAAAACTTGGGAGATAACTGATCGTCCTTGTGGGTGCAAACCTATAGGATGCAAATGGGTATTCAAGAAAAAGCTTAGTCCTGATGGTACTATTGAAAATTACAAGGCTCGGCTCGTGGCTAAGGGTTATACCCAAAAGGAAGGTGAAGATTTTTTTAATACTTACTCACCTGTAGCTCGACTGACCACTATTCGAGTTCTACTTTCACTAGCTGCCTGACATGGTCTTCTCGTTCATCAAATGAATGTTAAGACTGCTTTCCTAAATGGAGAGTTGGACGAGGAAATTTATATGGAACAACCAGATGAGTTTGTACTAGATGGCCAGGAAGGAAAAGTGTGCAAGTTGCTGAAGTCTTTGTATGGACTCAAGCAAGCACCTAAACAGTGGCATGAGAAGTTTGAAAGAACTTTAATAGCTACAGGCTTTGTTGTAAATGAAGCTGGCAAATGTGTGTACTATCGCCATGGTGGGGGCGAGGGAGTCATCCT
Organism: Triticum urartu; assembly: GCF_003073215.2. Classification (NCBI taxonomy): domain Eukaryota; kingdom Viridiplantae; phylum Streptophyta; class Magnoliopsida; order Poales; family Poaceae; genus Triticum; species Triticum urartu. The sequence goes on from NC_053025.1 coordinate 307,427,960, forward strand.
TTGCTTGTATGTTGACGACATACTGATTTTCGGAACAAATATGAATGTTATTAAGGAGGTCAAGGACTTTCTATCTCGCTGTTTTGAGATGAAAGATTTAGGAGTGGTTGATGTCATTCTAAACATCAAGTTGTTGAGAGACAATGATGATGGGATCACATTGCTTCAATCTCACTATACGGAAAAGATCTTGAGTCGCTTTGGGTACAGTGACTGCAAGTCCTCTCCAACATCATATGATGCTAGTGTGTTGCTTCGAAAGAATCGAAGAATTGCTAGAGACCAATTGAAGTATTCTCAGATTATTGGCTCGCTTATGTACTTAGCCAGTGCTACAAGACCTGACATCTCTTTTGCTGTTAGCAAACTGAGTCGGGTTTTTTCAAAACCAGGAGATGTGCATTGGAAAGCTCTAGAAAGAGTTTTGCGTTATTTGAAAGGCACTGCGAATTATGGAATTCACTACACTGGGCACCCAAAGGTGCTTGAAGGGTATAGTGACTCAAACTGGATCTCAGATGCTGATGAGATAAAGTCCACGAGCGGTTATGTATTCATTCATGGAGGTGGCACTGTTTCTTGGAAGTCTTGCAAGCAGACCATCTTAACGAGGTCAACAATGGAAGCAGAACTCACAGCACTAGATACAGCTACGGTCGAAGCAGATTGGCTTCGTCGGCTCTTGAATGACTTGCCGGTTGTTGAGAAACCTGTACCGGGTATTCTCATGAACTGCGACAATCAAACTATGATCACGAAAGTGAGCAGCTCAAAGAATAACATGAAGTCATCAAGACACATTCAGAGAAGGTTAAAATCTGTCAGGAAAATGAAAATCTCCGGAGTTATTGCATTGGATTATATCCAAACGGCTAAAAATCTGGCAGATCCTTTTACTAAGGGTCTATCACGTAATGTGATAGATAATGCATCGAGGGAGATGGGTATGAGACCCACATATGAGTTGTTCATAGTGGTAACCTATTCTTTGTGATCGGAGATCCTGTGAATTAGATGTGGAAGACAAGCTGTTGGTCAACTGAGAGGACAATATCCTTACTATTAACAATACCACTCCTTGAAGATGCAATACTCTTCTAATCTGCATGGCAGGTTGATGTATATCTTAATGTGTTTTAAGTGGCTCTTTTAAGCAGAGATGTTGTCCTGCAGAACATCTTTTGAAGAACACACCTATATGAGTCTGATTGTTAAATGTCGCAATCTATGAGAGTAGGATTCTCTCTAGTAAACTCATGAAAGGGCTCAGAGTATGACGCATAAGCTCCACCCGCGTGGAAGACCCACGGTAGCTACGTATCGGTCAAGGCTTTATGTGAAGCTAGATTCGCAGAAAACTTGCAGTTCAAGGCCCAGTCCACTGTTCAAGTTGCTTACTAGTGTAGCATAGAGTTCTAGGTGGAAGTTCAACTTAACAGTCTCCACTGCAATATCGGTATATAAAACAGTGTTTTGAAACCAAAGGTAAATTTTGTGTGCCTCTGGGATCTGGTGGGGGATTGCTGGAATTTTGTCTATTTTGGGCCTAGCCAACAGCAGTTTCAGAAATTCCTAATAAATCCTAGAGGCCCATGCAACCCATTCGTGCAAGGCAAGAGGTGGAACAAAGTTTAGTCCCACATTACTAGTTTAGAGGGTGTTGGACCTCTTTATAAGGAAGGCTTTTTCTCCACATGTATGAGGATGAGAACAAGAGGGACATTCACGCGCGCTCCTCCTCCACCGCCCACCTCGCCACGCCTCGCCTCGCCTCGCCTCGCCTTCTCCTGTGCCTATAAAAAGGAGGTCGCTCCTCCCAGAGAGACACACCAGAACGACACAACCCTCTAGCCTCCGGAACCACACCTTTTGAGTCCTGTACGGGAGAAGGGTGATAAGGTTTTTGGGGAGCGCTCTGCGCGACTACTGGCTTCTTCATCATGGACTCCGACGACTTCTTCCCCGACGTCGACAACCTCATCAACGACATGGCTGGAGAGGATGTCGACCCCAAGTCCAGTGCTTCTGCTGCTGCTATCCCGTATGTGTTCTTGCTCTTTTTGTTAGATGTCCTTCCACAGTTCTTTGCTCTAGTTTCTGCCCTACATATGTTAGGTTCTACTTCATATATGCAACTTCATCTAGTGTCTGTTCTACATGTGTTTAGTTCAAGTTCATATATGCAGATACTATTTACGTTCTCTCTGTCAGATTGCATGACTTGCTTTATCTCTGCTATATTAGTCATGCTTTATCTATTATTTCTGTTAGCAAAGTTATTTGGTAAATTGCTCATATTTCCAACATTTAGTGCGTCGGGACCAACATTGCTTTAGCAAACGCCCAAAGATGCGCACCCAAAAAGCAGACAGTGCAAATTGTGAAGCGCGCGTAATCCAAAGCCCAAAATATGCTGCGCGCGATAGCATTTTTCAGCGCGCGCCCCAAATTTTTTAGCGCTACAGCATCTGCTAGAGCTGTTGGGCACCCAAAAAAACTATTTTTTAATGCGCGGAGCTCTTTTTGGACGCCTGTTGGAGATGCTCTAAAAGGAAACCGAGTTATACTAGACACAATAAGCTATACCTTATTACATTTTTGCAATAGAATAATTTATTAGGTCTTTGCATATTTGGAATAAAACTAGCATGAGAAAATCTACTAAAATTAGTCCACCCACAGAATGAAAATAAATATGAAACGGTATGAAATAGTCCAAAGTGTGGCTTCACTTAATAAATAATGAAATGTCTCTTACCAAAACATATTTAGAAAAAGGTTTTTTTTATTTTTTTAGCGACCATTTTTCCAAGTTCCTGACATCTAAGTAAAGATTTTTCATGCATAAGACAAACTATGACAAGCTAAAGTAATTAGTCCAACAAAATGACAGTACACGCAATAATAATATAAATGAATTTTGTTTGTCTGTCCGTCCAAATATAAAATCGTGCATCTCACCTGTGGCATGCATAGACAATAGCACAGTTGGCTAGCTTGCTCGTGCTCCATCCTGTAGTCGCAGGTTCCAAAGCTCCACGCTACAGCAGTCATTTATTTTCAGCCACCCACTGACAGATGGGCCCGCTCGGAGAGAGAGAGAGAGTTGCTCTTGCTATACACGATAAATACAGGGCGACGAAGCTCAGGACTGCTCTCCAAGTTCGAAGACTGTATACGTCTGGTATTTTCAAGTACGAGAATCGTACTGAAGCACTTTCTGAGTATGAGGACCATTTTGGACCTAACCAGCAAGTATAAGGATGATAGGTGCAATTATCTCGACCGAAAATACAATGGGTCTCGGGTCCCATTGCACGTAAATTGAAAAAAAGTGTTTAACCCTAAAAAAAGTTTTAAAAATTCAAAAAGAGTCAAAATTTTCTTTCTTTCTTGAATTCAAACATGATCAAGTAGTACACTCGTGTAAAAAGTTTCGTGAAGGAATGGATGCAACCGACCCCGCAAAAAGGATGCAGATGCAACCGACCCCTAAAAAAAGATGCAACCGACCCCAAGGTCAATTTTTTTTTTGAGATTACAAGAAATGTGAACTGTAACCTTTACATAGTGTCGATTTTGTTTTTTCCGCCTAAAATACCACGCGAGTCATTCCTCCGTGTAACTTTTCACACGAGTATTACGCTAGACCATGTTTATTACAAAAATGTTTTAGAAATGTTCAAATTTTTTATTTTTCTAAAATAAGTTTTTCATTTCATGTGCATTGCCATCCATGTTCTAAAGATCCGCATCAAATCAGAAGAACCCTCAAATATGTTAGGATTACCTACTGCTAGTTGAGGAAGAGCAGCACCAACATAAAAAAGGTGGGTTGTTCTACTACTCATTCTAGAATGAGAGAAGAGAGAAACAACACGCGCTCACTCACTCAATCACACCACACGCCACACCACACAATGTGCACGTCGCATTTGGTGAATCGTGTTTGAGTTCGGGCTAATGTTATGTGCCTTGCTGGGAGAACTTCTTTTGCTTGGCAGTGCACTGCATAGCTCTAAGTGTACATGCCAATGTTCAAGTTCGTTGTGGACACATTTTATACTTTCAAAAAGTTCTTTCACCATGTGTTAGTTGCATCTATTCAGCTTCACATTTGTCCTCTCTATATAGATAAGATGCACATGAGAGAGGCTGCACACAGAACACGCATGCATGCTCACACACACACATACACACATGCTGAGTTCCTGGTGTTGAAATGCCTCTCCGGCAACCCCATCCCGGTATTTGCGTGCACAATCTTCCAGGAGAGCAGGCCTTTGAAACCGCATCCCTTGAGAACATGTACCAGGTAAGAGACGATAAGATTTTTGGGGAACGTCTCAAGGCGACTCCTCACTCAAGTTCGACTAGATACTCTACATCGGTCCGCCTACTTCCTCCATGCCAGTGACTCTTCGTCTGCACCACCATGGCTGATGAAGTTGTTGCATCAGATTTTATGGAGCCCTCATATGCCATGAACATTTCTTTTGGTGACATGCACCTTTGATCTATATGTGTATGTGTGCTTGATATTTCTTAGTCTATTGTATACGATTTGCCATGTCAATAACCTTGTGACGATGCTAATCTAAATTAGGCTTACCAAATACTGTCTCATCTCCTAACACAATACACTCATAAGGTCTTCCAAGGTGGCCACACCCACACATTGTTGTCTTACATGACCAATGGCAAAGGGCCTTCTCCTTGAACCAAACATATTTCCCTCTTTTAGAGACGAGTAGCTCCAGAAGATTTACAAATTTAAAAACATGCCTCCTCAATCATATCAAGTATGCCATATTATTATTATTTTGCATATTATAATTAGTGTTCACTATTATGGCTAATAAGAATAGTCTCAATGCCATATACAATAAGAATTCACACTCAAGAATGTCATCTACCATCTCGTCAGCATCGGAGGCATGGAAAAGATGGCACATGAGCACGAGGAGGAAAGGGAAGCTACACGAAGGGGCTCTCTCTGGGTCAGAGGAGCCGTGGGAGTCGGTGCCGACGACCATAGGACCTCCTCGCCGACTAACCTAGCCATGACTAGGGCCCTGTTTGTTTGGGCTTTTGCTTCTGCTTTTGCAGCTTTTCCATTTTGACCAAAACGCCATAAAAGCTTCTAAACAGGGCCTAGGGTTCACCACGGGGCATGTTCGGAGGCAGAAGTCAGCATGATGGCATGGAGTCATAGTGGTGGGTCCCGTTCGATAGTTGGCGGTGCTCATTAATAGTTTGAAAGTGCATCCCGAGATACCCTATTGGTTTCGGTGATTTATGACAAAACCATTATAGAGGACTAATGATTTCAATAAGCTTGTTTTAGAGACTATGACTAATTTTCTTATGCCGCCCCCGGGCTATAGTTGGAACATCAATGATAATGGACGTGGAGTATTTGCACCCGAGTTCAAATGCTCCTGGCACTAGTGGAAAAAAGCCTACCTATGGCGTGGCAAAAAGTGCCTTACTAGCGTAGAGGCCCAACGCCATCAATATGGCGCCAGTGAAAATAGTTTAGTGGTGGCGTTGGCAGACACGTCAGCGGTAATTCTAGTACTGATGGCGTGCCACCTGGCTAACGCCAGCAATATATCGTGTTATCTATGGTGTTTATTGTGAGGCAATGCCAGCAATTTGTATTTTTGAGCAATAAAAAATATACCCAGCGATTAGTATATGTCCAGCCATTTAAACTTCTAGTGGTAAGACTCAAATCCACAAAATATACCCAGCTATTACTACAGTTTTCAGTAACTAGCTTGCTACTACCTACAAGCAAAAGTTATCCGATGGCTACCTTTATACAAGCAAAAGGTATCGCCATCGATCTCACGCAACTTGTTATCCGCGCGCTAACTAGTTACGATGAAGAATGATCCTCATCTCACGCAACTTGTTCCTGCTGCTCTCTCCCTCCCGTCTGAAATAGACTTTGCGGGTCTTCAGCTCCACCCTCTCGGCCTCCAGGAGCCGTATCTCCTTCTTCATAGACTCGATCTCGGTGACTAGTAGCTGCTTCTAGTCGATGAGCTTCAATTTCTTATCGCACAGATCGGAGATCTCATCGATCATATCGCCCTTCTCTTTCTTCGGGGAGTCAATCAACTCGTTAAGTGCCTTCATTGTACTCTCCTTTGACGCGACAAGCTCACGGCTGAGCATGTCCATGTCACGTACCGGTAGCTGCTGCTGGACCGGTTCTGGAGATGAGTCTCGTGCATACGCCACTAGTAGAAAAGGGGGCTTTGGTCCAGGCCGGGTAACCCCATTAGTCCCGGTTCAGTCCAGAACCGGGACCAATGGGGCATTGGTCCCGGTTCGTGAGCCCAGAGGGCCGGCCGGGCCACGTGGGCCATTGGTCCCGGTTCATCTGGACCTTTTGGTCCCGGTTGGTGGGATGAACCGGGACCAATGGGCCTCGCTCCTGGCCCACAACCATTGGTCCCGGTTCATGCCTCAAACCGGGACTAAAGATTAGACCTTTAGTACCGGTTTGAGGCACGAACCGGGACTAATGGGGATGAGACCTTTAGTCCCGGTTCGTGCCACGAACCGGTACTAAAGGTCCCATTTTCAAACTCTACCCCCCCCTCCCCGTGGATCGCCTTTTCAGTTTTTTAAAAAATAAAAGAAAATGATGGAAATGTCAAAAAATAAAAGAAAATAAGTTTCCCATGTGATATGTGGTCTAGTTGTTGGGAAAATTTGCAAATGTGATTTTTGACTTTATTTGCAAAATCTCTCTGAAATTTGTAAAAATGGGCATAACTTTTGCATACTAACTCGGATGAAAAAGTTTTTTATATGAAAAATCATCTACTCAAAAAGTTACATCCGAATTTAACGGGGGGTTTCTCAAAAACCTAATAGAAAAAAAGTTACGGGGCTTTTAAGATCTAGAGTGAAAAAAATCGAAAAAAATTCAAACAGTGGGCAAACTGTGGTCAAACAATGGTCAAACTAATTATTCTAGAATATTAGTGTTACTAAATAATTATTTCAGTTATTTCAATTTTGGTCAAATCTGGTCAAACTGTGGTCAAACAATGGTCAAACTAATTATTCAAGAAATATTAGTGTTACTAAATAATTATTGTTTTTAAAAACAATAGTTTCAAAATAAAACTATGAAATGTGTCACTTCATGCTCAAGCAAAATTCCTGAAGGTTAATAGGATTGACATCTTAGTATTGTCAGGAAAATAACAAGTGTAGACTTGGAGCGAGGGAGAATAGAACCCGAAAGTTAAGCGTGCTCAGGCTGGGGGAGTGGGAGGATGGGTGACCGTTCGGGAAGTTAGATGATTTGGAATGATGAGGGGTGATTAGAGATTAGAGGTTAAAGTGAGCAGTGATGAGGGTAATTAGAGATTAGAGGTTAATTAAAATAATTTAGAAATTTGAAAATCGGGAAAAAATTCAAAAAAATCAATTTGTTTTTCAGAAAAATTTAAAAAAAATTCATAAAATTTCTTTTAGGTGGACCTCCAGACAGCGGCCACGTGAAGGGCCTTTAGTCTCGGTTGGTGTAAGAACCGGGACTAAAGGGGAGGCTTTAGTACCGACCCTTTAGTCCCGGTTCCAGAACCGGGACTAAAGGCCCTTATGAACCGGGACTGAAGGCCCTTTTTCTACTAGTGCGCCTAGCAAGTTAAATATTTGAAATCATCAATAAAGAATGGTTAGATGATATATGTATATATGCATGTGTTTGCAATGCTATGGATTTTTTTATAAATCTTACCTGGTTGGTGCTCGTTTCGCCTTTGTCAACTTCATCATAGGCCGCGAAGTTGCACGATGACTGGTAGTGGCTATTCCCAGCTACTCATGGCCGGAACTTCAAAATAATGACAAATATAGGTTATTATGACAAGAACCAAACACACATGTCCTTAGTTCTGACAAGAACCAAACACACATGTCAAACAAGATTAACAAGTAAGTTACAAGCAAGTTGCATCCAATTTGATTTGTAAGTTGATAATATATATTGCCTTGTTGATCAAACAAGAATAACAAGTAAGTTGATAATAATGCCAATCAAAGTACGGCATGTGATCTAATGCCAATCATAACAATAATAACAAGTAAGTTGATAATAATGCCAATTAAAGTATGGCAAGTGATCTAATACACTTACACAAATTCTACAACCTAACTGATCTATATAGAGGCATGTCAACTTGTCAAGTAAACAAAGGAAATTATGTTATTTTATGGGAGTAAACAATGAAACCCTGATCTAAACATCCACATGATGATCATTGATGCAAAATGCAGATACAAAATGCCACTGCCACTGTCACTGTCATATGTTCATTCATGTTACCATACAACTAAAAGGCCTCGATAATGATACCACCTGCTATCTTCATTTATCCTTAGTTCTGTTTCATAGAACTAAAAATGCATACAAGATGTCCATGGATGCTACTTATCACTTCCATTTAGAGGCTTCCATGTTGCTTCATATCTTCAGACTTACTTAGCACTTCCATTTAGAGGCATAGTGTTTATTTTATGAATCTTGCATGATAGTATTGGACTGGGGATTGTTTACTATACAATAATAAATGTACAGAGCTTCAGTCAAAGCATCGACCACTCAGTTTGATGCGGATGAATTTTTATCGCAGCTTTTGTTGAAGATACAACAAGAATTTTGATTTGGCGAAGATGGAGGCGATGAACTCACCAAGGGACGAAGATGGAGGCGATAAACCGTCGTCTCTTCCATCGCCGCCGCCATCGTCGAAGAACCCCTAGCTCAAGATGAAATGAACTCCAATCAAATTGGAGGGCAACAAGCGACGGGAAAGGGAGAGGGGGGGGGGAGCGGAAGATTACCTAACCACCGGCGACAGAGGGAGAGTGCGTCGAGAGAGGGAGAGCAGCCGGCGACGACGAGCGAAGAGAGAGGGAGAGGAAGGGGAACGAGAGAGAGGGAGTGGGGTGAGGGTGTCGTTGCCCTGGTTTTGACCCCCACGGCCTCCTAATACTTGGGCTTGGCCCAATGCTATAAAAAAGATCACCACATAAAAAACTAAAAACGAAAAAATATATAAACTATTTGAAGGCTCAAAACTATATATTTCAAGTCTTAAACTAAAAAGGAAAAAAAGTAATTTTAAAGTCTCAAAGTATGTATTTCAAAAAATATCATTATTTCCATTTAAAAATAATAGAAATTTAATAAAAGTAAACTATAATATACTATAAAAAAGATCACATAAAAAACAAAAAAAAATGTAAGTGTCAAACACATATTTGAAGGCTCAAAACTATATATTTCAAGTCTTAAACTAAAAAGGAAAAAAAGTAAATTTGAAGTCTCAAAGTACATATTTTAAAAAATGTCATTATTTCCATTTAAAAATAATAAAAAGATAATAAAAGTAAATTATAATATACTATAAAAAAGATCACCACATAAAAAACTAAATAATAAAAAAATGTAAGTGTCAAACCACATGTACACATATTTGAAGGCTCAAAACTATATATTTCAAGTCTTAAACTAAAAAGGAAAAAACAGCAAATTTAAAGTCTCAAAGTACATATTTTAAAAATGTCATTATTTCCATTTAAAAATAATTTTTTTAATAAAAGTTAACTACAATATACAAAAAAGATCACCACATAAAAAACTAATAATAAAAAAATGTAAGTGTCAAACCACATGTACACATATTTGAAGGCTCAAAACTATATATTTCAAGTCTTAAACTAAAAAGGAAAAAACAGTAAATTTAAAGTCTCAAAGTACATATTTTAAAAATGTCATTATTTCCATTTAAAAATAATTTTTTTAATAAAAGTTAACTACAATATACAAAAAAGATCACCACATAAAAAACTAAAAAGAAAAAAAATGTAACTATCAAACCACATATTTGAAGGTAACTATAAATTTCAAGTCTTAAACTAAAAAGGAAAAAAAAGTAAATTTAAAGTCTCAAAGTACATATTTAAAAAATGCCATTATTTCTATTTAAAATAAAATATAAGAATGTTTTGGCATTGAAAAAAATAACAATACTGGCGTTGGAAACAACAACACGACATAACTATATATAATAGTACTAGCGTTACGTGCTATTCCACGACGACACTATATTACGTCTAATACAAATTGTTGATCCCATAAACTTCTGACGCTATCCTGTCTTCCAATGCCACAACTATGCCCCTACTAATGTCATACCAAATAAGCCAATGTCACAACTATTTAAAATAAATAGTGCTGGTGTTGGTTGTAAATAGCGCGTCACCAACGGAAGTTGTGGCTAACACTTTTTCCACTAGTGCGGTGAACAGTAAAATCGAGGATAAAACAAATTCAAAAGTTCCTGTTTTTTTTGGTAACCTTTGACAAATTTTCTATGTGCTTGCAAAAATTTACCATGAATGAAAATTTCTGTAAGTCATGGCAAGAAAAACTAAATCGATACTTAAAAAATGCTATCTTTTTAAGCATTTTAGAGTGCTGGTTTTTGTTTTGGCCATGACTTCCACGAATGTCATTTCGTGATGAAAATTTTCAAGCATAGAAAACTTTTGTCAAATGTTACAAAAAAAATAGAATCTTTTGATTTTTTTTAATTTTCTTTCGAGTTTACTATTCACCCAAGCTTATTTGAGCTCGGGAGCAGAAGAACACTTTTAGTGTTTTCTTTTTAGGGGTAACACTTTTAGTGTTACTGTTACAGTTTTCGTTCAAACATGTTACAGCTACTACATTGCCACCTCAAAAGAAGTTAATAGTTCCTACTAGTTAGTAGCCACACACATGGAGCGACTCACGCAGCTCCAACCAATTAAAGTTTCGTGAATCTTCGATCGCTATTCATTTGGCCTCGCTCGACGTCACGCGGCTCTCGTGACCACTTATGTCCCCCCGATGGATGTCGCCGGCCACACGCCCCTCGACGACGACGAGATGAGCAGCGTGTGATCCTCGTCGCCCGCCCATCCAAGCGAAGATAAGACGCCCACTCCCTTCCCTCCACATGGCACCCACCCCGAATCCCTTACTTATTCCCGCCCCCCTCACTCCTCCATCCCCTAGCTCGCTCGCCTATCCTCTCCAGCTCCCCAGCCACACAGAGAAAGAGCGTCTAAGCTCCAGCTAGCTTGCAATGGCCGCCGCACTGAGCCTCCGCGCGCCCTTCTCCCTGCGCGCCGTCGCGCCACCGGCGCCCCGCGTGGCCCTCGCGCCCGCGGCCCTCAGCCTCGCCGCCGCCAAGCAGGTGCGGGGAGCCAGGCTCCGCGCGCAGGCGACGTACAAGGTGAAGCTGGTGACGCCCGAGGGCGAGGTGGAGCTGGAGGTCCCCGACGACGTCTACATCCTCGACCAGGCCGAGGAGGAGGGGATCGACCTGCCCTACTCCTGCCGCGCCGGCTCCTGCTCCTCCTGCGCCGGCAAGTTGGTGTCCGGCGAGATCGACCAGTCCGACCAGAGCTTCCTCGACGACGACCAGATGGAGGCAGGGTGGGTGCTCACCTGCCACGCCTACCCCAAGTCCGACATCGTCATCGAGACCCACAAGGAGGAGGAGCTCACCGCATAAGCTGCCATACCTATCTCTCTTTGCAAGAGGATCGAGCTGATATCATATTATCTCCTACAGTATCATGCATGCATGGACATCGCCAGATCGATACACCGATTGTTTTGTGCTCGAATGAATTGCTCGATGCATGGTTTGCTCAAGTAATATTGTCTTCGAATTACTACCTTTTTGTACCGTAAGATATACGTACTACTGTCGTAATACTAGCGTGTACCTTGTACGTAACTCGACGTACTGAAATGAATCCTGATGGCTGAGGCGTCTCTCTGATTAATAGTAATATCTTCTTTTTAATTGAGAGACTGCTGAATTACTTGATGAACATCTTACCTGGGACTTTCTTCTATCCACATAATAGGTGCATGCTACGACTTGTTTCAATATGAGTTGCACAATTTTCTCATAATTTTGTTTACCGACAAGGAGACCCCTTCTCCCCACTCATTTTTGTCCTCACTACTGATTTGCTCCAATCCATTTTCAATGAAGCTTTGGACAACAATTTAATAGCTTTGCCCATTATCACTGAAACAACAGAGATTTCCCCTATAATCCAATATGTATGTGATACTATTATTATCTTGCCTGCATGTCCCTTGCAAATTCAACAAGTTCAGAACCTATTGATGCATTTTGGGGTTTACACAGGTCTCAAGGTCAACTACAACAAATCCATGATGGTTCCCATTAATGTACCTGCTCATAAAATCCAGCAACTCTCAGCTATTTTAGGCTCCGCCGAGGGTAATTTCCCCTTTACTTACCTTGGACTTCCTCTTGGCATTTCTAAACCCAAGATTGAAAATTTTGCTCCTCTAATGAAAAGGATTGGATCTAGACTTGCTGGTTCCTCCACAATGCTTTCCTATGGAGAGAAACTCATTCTTGTGAAGTCTATTTTCACTAGCCTACCTACTTTCTTTATGGGCAGTTTAGACCTTCCCACAGGAGTTGTTGACCAAATTATTAAATACTTGAGACATTGCTTTTGGAGGAAGTATGGGATGGAAGGCAGAGGTACTGCTCTTATTCCCCGAGACAAAATTCTTGATGTGCAAACTCAGAACAAAGCTTTGTTGATGAAAGATCCGCATAATTTTTTCAATAGTTATGACCTCCCTTGGGTGGACCTTATATGGAGCTCCTACTATACTTCTACCCCTCCTCGTGTCAGACCTGTTGGTTCCTTCTGGTGGAAGTCTGTTCTCAAATTAATCTCTGATTTTTAAAGCCATCTCTTCCTGCAGCATAGGGCAAGGGAACTATGTTCTTCTGTGGTATACAACTGGGATGGTAACAGATTCATTGATAGATTCCCTAAGCTTCATTCTTTTGCTGTGAATGACCAACTCTCAATTGAGCAAGCACTGCACATCAACCCTCCAAAGGATATATTCCATAGGCCACTCTCCACCCAAGCTTTTTAGCAGTTCCAGGGTGTCCAAAACTTTTTATTGAGCCGAGACCGTAGAACAATAGTTCTACGATATTTTCAATGTATTAATAAAATATTTACAATCATTACAAAAGAGGTCAGACAGGCAATTAGCCCACACCAGTTTTGGGGAAAAATACATTATCAAATTAAAGATGTTGTTCTATCCAACTACCAATCTGTGTTGTCCTAGTCTGTTTGGCTCTTAGCTGCACTACTCGTAGTCCTTCTTTTAGGTAGAATTTCCAAGTGTTCAAATGTGGAGCAGCTGACCTGAAGATCTTATCATTCCTTACTGACCATATACCCCAGCAGGGCATGATCACAATGTCTAGAGCAATATTGGAAGGCAGGTGTTCAATAGTCAACAAGATCTCATCATAAGCTGAAATGCCTCTCTGTTTAGCCGGTATAATATGGTCCCGGCAGAGGAGCGCAAACGGGCAGTCTCAGAAGAGGTGGACAAGGGTTTCTTCAGTTCCTTCCGAGCAAAGGGCATGATACGTCTCCAACGTATCTATAATTTTTGATTGTTCCATGCTATTATATTATCTGTTTTGGATGTTTAATGGGCTTTAATATGCATTTTTATATTATTTTTGGGACTAACCTATTAACCGAAGGCCTAGTGCAAATTGTTGTTTTTTTGTCTATTTCAGTGTTTCGCGGAAAAGGAATATCAAACGGAATGAAACCTTCGCGATGATCTTTTTTAGAATAAACGCAATCCAGGAGACTTGGAGTGGAGGTCAAGGAACCAACGAGGCGGCCACGAGGTAGGGCGGCGCGCCCAAGGGGGGCAGGCGCACCCCCACCCTCGTGGGCCGCTCGTGGCTCCACCGACCTATTTCTTTCGCCTATATATACTTTTATACCCTGAAAACATCCGGGGAGCCACAAAACCACTTTTTCACCGCCGCAACCTTCTGTACCCGTGAGATCCCATCTAGGGACCTTTTTCGGCGATCTGCCAGAGGGGGATTCGATCACAGAGGGCTTGTACATCAACACCATAGCCTCCCCGATGATGTGTGAGTAGTTTACCACAGACCTTCGGGTCCATAGTTATTAGCTAGATGGCTTCTTCTCTCTCTTTGGATCTCAATATAAAGTTCTCCTTGATGTTCTTGGAGATCTATTCGATGTAATTCTTTTTGCGGTGTGTTTGCTGAGATCCGATTAATTGTGGGTTTATGATTAAGATTATCTATGAACAATATTTGATTATTCTCTGAATTCTTATATGCATGATTTGATATCTTTGCAAGTCTCTTCGAATTATCAGTTTGGTTTGGCCTACTAGATTGATGTTTCTTGAAATGGGAGAAATGCTTAGCTTTGGGTTCAATCTTGCGGTGTACTTTCCCAGTGACAGCAGGGGCAGCAAGGCACATATTGTATTGTTGCCATCGAGGATAAAAAGATGGGGTTTATATCATATTGCTTGAGTTTATCCCTCTACATCATGTCATCTTGCCTAATGTGTTACTCTGTTTTTATGAACTTAATACTCTAGATGCATGCTGGATAGCGGTCGATGTGTGGAGTAATAGTAGTAGATGCAGAATCATTTCGGTCTACTTGAAACGGACGTGATGCCTATGTTCATGATCATGCCTAGATATCATCATAACTATGCACTTTTCTATCAATTGCTCGGCAGTAATTTGTTCACCCGCCGTAATATATGCTATCTTGAGAGAAGCCACTAGTGAAACCTATGGCCCCCGGGTCTACTTTACATCATATTATTTTCCCGTCAACTAGTTATTTCTGTCGCCGTTTATTTTGCAATCTTTACTTTCAATCTATACAACAAAAATACCAAAAATATTTATCTTATTATCTCTATCAGATCTCACTTTCGTAAGTGACTGTGAAGGGATTGACAACCCCTTTATGGCATTGGTTGCGAGGTTTTTGTTTGTTTGTGCAGGTACTATGCGACTTGCGTGTAGTCTCCTACTGGATTGATACCTTGGTTCTCAAAAACCGAGGGAAATACTTATACTACTTTGCTGCATCACCCTTTCCTCTTCAAGGAAAAACCGACGCATGCTCAAGAGGTAGCAAGAAGGATTTCTGGCACCGTTGCCGGGGAGATCTACAATCAAGTCAAGACATACCAAGTACCCATCACAAACTCTTATCCCTCACATTACATTATTTGCCATTTGACTCTCGTTTTCCTCTCCCCCACTTCACCCTTACCGTTTTATTAACCCATTGTCGTTTTATTCACCCTTCTTCCGTTCGTCTTCTTTCGCTTGTCTCTTATGCGTCAGTGTGTTAGATCGTTTATTTTGCCCTCATGGCTAGTTCTCCTATCATTGTTAACATTCCCGACAATGAAGTTCTTAATTGTAAACAGAGGGAGGGAGAAAACTTAAAAGATGCTTGCTATAGAATTTGCAATGCTCAAAATAGATCTATTAAAAAGCAATCTACTTCCGTTCTTCTTCGCAATTTTTACGTAGGCATCTGATGTCTACTACACAACCTTCTTCTTGTAGACGTTGTTGGGTCTATAAGTGCACAGGTTTGTAGGACAGTAGCAAATTTCTCTCAAGTGGATGACCTAAGGTTTATCAATCCGTAGGAGGCGTAGGATGAAGATGGTCTCTCTCAAGCAACCCTGCAACCAAATAACAAAGAGTCTCTTGTGTCCCCAACACACCCAATACAATGGTAAATTGTATAGGTGCACTAGTTCGGCGAAGAGATGGTGAAACAAGTGGTATATGGATAGTAGATAAAGGTATTTGTAATCTGAAAATATAAAAACAGCAAGGTAGCAAGTGATAAAAGTGAGCGTAAACGGTATTGCAATGTGTTGAAACAAGGCCTAGGGTTCATACTTTCGCTAGTGTAAGTTCCCTCAACGATACTAACATAATTGGATCATAAAACTATCCCTCAACATGCAACAAAGAGTCACTCCAAAGTCACTAATAGCGGAGAACGAACGAAGAGATTATGGTAGGGTACGAAACCACCTCAAAGTTATTCTTTCCAATCAATCCGTTGGGTTATTCCTATAATTGTCACAAACAACCCTAGAGTTCGTACTAGAATAACACCTTAAGATACAAATCAACCAAAACCCTAATGTCACCTAGATACTCCAATGTCACCTCAAGTATC
>NC_053025.1:307445138-307485001 GCF_003073215.2 Triticum urartu
TTCATAGATAGACTTGATCATAAACCCACAATTCATTGGATCTCGACAAACACACCGCAAAAAGAGTTACATCGAATAGATCTCCAAGAAGATGAAGGAGAACTTTGTATTGAGATCCAAAGAGAGAGAAGAATCCATCTAGCTACTAGCTATGGACCCGAAAATCTGAAGTAAACTACTCACACATAATCGGAGGGACCATGGAGTTGACGTAGAGGCCCTCTGTGATCAATGCCCCCTCCGGCGGAGCTCCAGAAAAGGCCCCAAGATGGGATCTCTTGGGTACAGAAGGTTGCGGCGGTGGAAATAGAGTTTCTTGGTGCTCCTGGATGTTTTCGGGGTATGTGAACATATATAGGAGGAAGAAGTAGGTCGGTTGAGCCATGAGGGGCCCACGAGGGGGAGGGCGCGCCCAGGGGGTAGGCGCGCCCCCTGCCTCGTGGACTCCTCGTTGGTTGCTTGACGCCCACTCCAAGTCCTCTGGATCACGTTTGTTCCAAAAATCACGCTCCCAAAGGTTTCATTCCGTTTGCACTCCATTTGATATTCCTTTTCCGCGAAACACTAAAATAGGAAAAAAACAACAATTTACACTGGGCCTTGGGTTAATAGGTTAGTCCGAAAAATAATGTAAAAGTGTAAAATAAAGCCCATTAACATCCAAAACAGATAATATAATAGCATGGAACAATAAAAAAATATAGATATGTTGGAGACGTATCAGCATCCCCAAGCTTAATTCCTGCTCGTCCTCGAGTAGGTAAATGATAAAAACAGAATTCTTGATGTGGAATGCTTTCTAGCATGTTCTTCAATGTATTTTTCTCTATTGTGGCATCAATGTTCAGATCCGAAAGATTCAAGATAAAAGTTTATTGTTGACATAAAAATAGTAATACTCCAAGTATGCTAATCAAACAATTATGTCTTATCAGAATACTATAGCCAAAGAAAACCTATCCATAAAAAGTCATATAGTTTGGTCATGCTTCATTTTTGTCACACAAAATGCTCCCCTCATGCACAACCCCGATGACAAGCCAAGCAATTGTTTCATACTTAGCTTTTTCAAACTCTTTCAACTTTTACGCAATATATGAGCGCGAGCCATGGACATAGAACTATGGGTGGAATAGAGTATGATGATTGAGGTTATGTGAGAAGACAAAAAGGGAGAAAGTCTCACATTGACGCGGCTAATCAATGGGCTATGGAGATGCCCACTGATTGATGGCAATGCAAGGAGTAGGGATTGCCATGCAACGGATGCACTAGAGCTATAAATATATGAAAGCTCATCAAAGAAACTAAGTGGGTGTGCATCCAACTTTCTTGCTGACGAAGACCTAGGGCATTTGAGCAAGCCCATCATTGGAATATACAAGCCAAGTTCTATAATGAAAATTTCCCACTAGTATATGAAAGTGACAAAATAATAGACTCTCTATCATGAAGATCATGGTGCTACTTTGAAGCACAAGTGTGGAAAAAGGATAGTAAAATTGTCCCTTCTCTCTTTTTCTCTCTCTTTTTTTGTTTCGGCCTTCTTTTTTTATGGCCTCTTTTTTTCGTCGGAGTCTCATCCCGACTTGTAGTGGAATCATAGTCTCCATCATCCTTTCCTCACACGGGACAATGCTCTAATAATGATCAGCACACTTTTATTTACTTACAACTCAAGAATTACAACTCGATACTTAGAACAAAATATGACTCTATGTGAATGCCTCCGGTAGTGTACCGGGAATGCGATGAATTAAGAGTGACATGTATGAAAATTAAGCATGGTGGCCCTACCACAAATATGATGTCAACTAAATGATCATGCAAAGCAATATGACAATGATGATGCGTGTCATAATAAATGGAACGATGGAAACTTTCGTGGAAATATATCTCGGAATGTCTATGGAAATTCCATAATATGTAGGTATGGTTGCTGTTTTGAGGAAGATATAAGGAGGCTTATGTGTGATAGAGCGTATCATATCATGGGGTTTGGATGCACCGGCGAAGATTGCACCAACTCTCAAGGTGAGAAAGGGCAATGCATGGTACCGAAGAGGCTAGAGATGATGGAAGGGTGAGAGTGTGTATAATCCATGGACTCAACATTAGTCATAAAGAACTCACATACTTATTGCAAAAATCTAGAAGTCATCAAAACCAAGCACTACGCGCATGCTCCTACGGGGTAGATTGGTAGGAAAAGACCATCGCTCGTCCCCGACCGCCACTCATAACAAAAGCAATAAAAGAACACCCCATGCTTCAAATTTGTCACATAACGTTTACCATACGTTCATGCTACGGGACTTGCCAACTTCAACACAAGTATTCATCAATTTCACAATTACTCAACTAGCACACCTCTAATATTACCACATTTATATCTCAAAACCTTCTATCAAGCATCCAACTTCTCTTAGAATTTAAAATTTATAACCAAAGTGAATTACCATGCTGTTATAAAGGACTCTCAAAATGATATAAGTGAATAATGAGAGATCAATTATTTCTATAAAATAAAACCGCCGCCGTGCTCTAAATGATATAAGCGAAGCACTAGAGCAAAAATTATCCAACTCGAAAGATATAAGTGAAGAACATAGAGTATTCTAAAAAATTCCAATTCATGTGTGTATCTCCCAAAAGGTGTGTACAACAAGGATGATTGTAGTAAACTAAAAGGAAAAGACTCAAATCATACAAGACGCTCCAAGCAGAACACATATCATGTGGCGAATAAAAATATAGCTCCAAGTAAAGTTACCGATGGACAAAGACGAAAGAGGGGATGCCTTCCGGGGCATCCCCAAGCTTAGGATTTTGGTTGTCCTTGGATTTTACCTTGGGGTGCCTTGGGCATCCCCAAGCTTAGTCTCTTGCCAGTCCTTGTCCCATAATCCATCAAATCTTTACCCAAAACTTGAAAACTTCACAACACAAAACTTAAAAGAAAAATCTTCGTGAGCTCCGTTAGTAATAGAAAACCAACCACCACTTCAAGGTACTATAATGAAATCATTCTTTATTTATATTGGTGTTAAACCTACTGTATTCCAACTTTTCTATGGTTCATAAACTCTATTACTAGCCATAGATTCATCAAAATAAGCAAACAACACACGAAAAAACAGAATCTGTCAAAAACAAAATAGTCTGTAGTAATTTGTAAGTTCCGAATACTTATGAAACCCCAAAAATTCCAAAATAAATTGCTGGACGTGTGAAATTTAGCTATTAATCATATGCAAAAACAATTAACTAAATAGCACTCTCCAAAAAAATGACAGCAATTCTCGTGAGCGCTAAAGTTTCTGTTTTTTAAGCAAGATCACAAAGACTTTCCCCAAGTCTTCCCAAAGATTCTACTTGGCACAAACATTAATTAAAAGCAAACCACATCTAAACAGATACTAGATGTATTATTTATTACTAAATAGAATCAAAAAGCAAGAAATAAAAATAAAATTGGCTTGCCTCCCAACAAGCGCTATCGTTTAATGCCCCAAGCTAGGCATAAAAGCAAGGATAGATCTAGGTATTGTCATCTTTGGTATTTATCTTTTTTAATGGAATTATGCTTGAATCCAGGAGGTTCCTTACGTCTCCCTTCATACTCTGAGTTTTTCAAATCTAGAGCATCCAATCGCTTATTGCAAAGTGTAATCAATGTATTCAGGCGGTGAAGGTTCCATCCAACATTTTTAAGAGGTTGAATATACTTTTGCAATTCACATAATTTTTCTAAGATTTGGGTTCCCTCAGGAGATGGCCCCTTTTGTGGGGGAAGTATTCCTACTATCCCTTTTGTAATTTCATAAGCAACACTGGGATCAATATCAATAAAACTCCCTTTGGCGGCAAAATCAAGGAGTTGCCTGTGGGGTATGGTGAGCCCAATATAAAAATTAGGAAGTAAAATCTTAGAGTCTCCCTCTATAGCGCAATCATGATAAGATTTTATCATCCTATACCAAGCATCTTTTAAGTTTTCTCCTTGTCTTTGTTTGAAGTGGAGAACTTCAAAATTGGGAGACAAAGGAGTAGAAAAAGGACTAGCCATAACGACGAAGCAAGCGAAAGAAAAGGTGAAAAAAGAGGATGAATAAAACAGAAAGGCTAAAGTGGGGGACAGGAAAACAAGAGGCAAATGGAAAATAGTGTAATGCGAGGGATAAGAGTTTGTGATAGGTACTTGGTATGTCTTGACTTGTGCGTAGACTCCCCGGCAACGGCGCCAGAAATCCTTCTTGCTACCTCTTGAGCACTGCGTTGGTTTTCCCTTAAAGAGGAAAGGGTGATGCAGAAAAGTAGCGTAAGTATTTCCCTTAGTTTTTGAGAACCAAGGTATCAATCCAGTAGGAGGCCACATGCAAGTCCCTCGTACCTACAGAAACAAATAAGAACCTCGCAACCAACGCGATAAAGGGGTTGTCAATCCCTTCACCGTCACTTACGAGAGTGAGATCTGATAGAGATAATAATGATTACATAAATATTTTTGGTATTTTTATGATATAGATTAAAAGTAAAGATTGCAAAGTAAACTAGATTGGAAACTTATATGATGGAGAATAGACATGGGGGCCATAGGTTTTACTAGTGGCTTGTCTCAAGATAGCATAAGTATTACGATGGGTGAACGAATTACTGTTGAGCAATTGATAGAAAAGCGAATAATTATGAGAATATCTAGACATGATCATGTATATAGGCATCACGTCCGCGACAAGTAGACCGACTCCTACCTTCATCTACTACTATTAGTCCACACATCGAGCACTATCCTGCATGCATCAAGAGTATTAAGTTCATAAGAACAGAGTAACGCCCTAGGTAAGATGACACGATGTCGAGGGATATGTCGGATCATGGGTTCCGGCAAAACCCTTAAAGTTTGAACACTTGGGTGCACGCGAAGATCTCCCCCCCTATCGATCCGCGTCCTAACATAGCCTAGATCTCACGAACTAACTCAACGAACTCGCAACACAAAGGACAAAAGATTTATACTGGTTCGGGCTACCGTTGTGGTGTAGTACCCTACTCCAGTGTGGTGGTGGTGGATTGCCTTTTGGGCTGAGGATGAATAGTACAAGGGGAAGAATAGCCTCCTGAGGTTGAGGTGTTCTTGTGTGTGAGGATGCGGTCTAGGGTTCTGTTCTGACCCATCCCCTCTGTAGCAACGGTGGTGGCTAGCTCTATTTATAGAGGCCCTGGTCCTCTCCCTAAATATTGAGTGGGATGGGAGACAACAATGGCCAGTTTGAAAGGGGACAGCTAGTACAAGCTATCATGACAAAAGGTGGTCTTCGCCTGCCAAAGGTTCTGGTGGTGACGCCGTCCTGGGCTCCATGGTTACCTCCGTCTTGCCTCCTTCTTGTCTTGGTCTCATTGCACCAATATGGAAAACTTTGCTTGATGCCTCGGATACGCCGCACCTGCGTTTGCCCCCTTAGCACTAAAGAGGAAACAAGGACGCTGCATGCGCTGGCGCCCGCCTGGCCTCGATCGTCTTGGCTTATGTCATGAGAAACCTCGCGAGGTTTGCTCGACCTTGAACTCTCCGCCCCTCATGAGCTGGCCTGATGAGGCCGCTCCTGAGTAGGTCCTGTGTCGTTCGTCTCACGAGGCTTGGCCCCTCGCGATGGTCTTGATTCCTTGTTGATGAAGATGGGTCGTACAGGCCTGCCAGCAAAGCCACGCCATGGCCGTAGATAGGCAAGTCTGGGGACCCCCGTTCCCAGAACGCCGACAGTAGCCCCGGGGCCCAAGGCGCGCTTGGGCTTGGCTTCGAGGCGAAGCCAAGGGTCAAGTGCGGAGCGCCATGGGCCCCAACAGCCTGCGGCCTCGGTCGACGTGTGGTGGTTGATTGGACGTGGGTGTCTCCGCATCCCCACGCTGCCTCGGCAACTGCCCGACATGACAAATCCTTGCGACATGCAAGGAAAACTATCATTACCTGTGATCATGGGGGGGTGCTGGTTGGCCTTCTCCTGGTATAAATGGGAGGGGGGCAGAGCCCCCGTCGCCCATCCTTCCTCTGCCTCTCCTACTTCTTCTTCTTCTTCCTAGCCCCACTTCTTGCTTGTGTAGACATGACGCCGATCCGGCGATTCTCGGCCACAGAGAAGGGCAAGGCTCCCCTCAACGTGCCCGAGCTGCTCCTCCTTCAGCTTCTGGAGCAGGTGCGCCCGTGCCTTGCATCACGATGCTCTCCGGCTTCATGCTCACCAAGCGGAATGTGGACTATGTTGCTATAGACTAGTAAGTGCCCTGCCTCGCCTTTTTCCTGCTGCTGATGCTCGTTTCAGACTCTCTTTCCTTGCTGTGTAACCAGGCTATCGTCTGCGGTGAAGAGGAGAAGGGAGAGCGAGATGGTGCCGCTTAAGTCCTTGTCGCCTCCTGCGACCGTCCCTCTCTCCACGGGCAAAGGAGGGGATGGTGCTCATGCTTCTCCAGCACGGTCATCCTCGCGAGCCTCGATGGAGCATCCTCGGGAAGATTCAGCCCTTGAAGCGCCACTGGCTCAGGAGGTGCCGGCGTCCGGCACGGCTGGTGAGGTTCAGGAGCCCTTGATCTCCCATGCTATGGTGACAACGTCGCCCACTTATCCTGCTGCGCCCTTGGCTCTAGGTCCTTCTGCTTCCTCAGCCGTCTTGGAGCGCGCCTTTTTGGAGATGGCCCGGCTGCGGGAAGATCTCCAGGACACGGACTCGCACCTGGTGGCAGGGTGCTTGGAGCTTGTCTCTGGCTGGCTTCACTCCGACTCGGTGGTTCAAGCGTCGCTGAGCCAGGCCACGGTGGCCTCCGAGAAGGAGAAGTAGGCCGCCGCCAAAGCTGCGGCCGATTGCGAGGCGGCATTGAAGGACGCCGAGGCCGCCCACGGCCGCTGTTGAGAGCTGGAGGACGAGCTGAAGGGCCTGCACGAACATCATGCGGAAGAAGCACGTAGCCGCCAAGCGAAGGAGGAGGAGATGATGGCTCGGGAGGACGCCATCAATGGCCGCGACGCTGAGCAGGGGGAGCTGGCAAAGGCGCAGGCAGCGGAGCACAACCGGCTGGAGGAGTTGGAGCGGAAGGCGGGGGCGAAGGAGGCCGACCTTGACGCCAAGCGCGAGTCCTTGCCGAAGACCGCGCGGCCTTTTCAACCTTTGAGGAGAGGTCCCGCGTGGCGCTGAAGACACTGTACGAGAAGGGCTTGGAGAAGCCGCTGGCTAGCGACGAGGATGGCCCTGCTCTGTTGCTTCCCTTCCTGGTGAAGGCGCTTGAGGAGGTCATGGAAGGCATCGGTCCCATGGCAGAGGCAGAGGCTCGCGTCCTTTCCTCGGCCGCGCTGACACGGGTCTTTAGCCACCTTCACCTTCGCGACCCCAGCGCTCATCTTGACGAGCTACTGCTGCCTGTAGCTGACGAACACTGCGTGGTTGCTGCCACAACCGTGAAGGGTCAAGTGTAAGCCTTGCTGAAGAAGTTCGACGCCTTTGCCCGCACGCCCTCGACCGGTGATGCAGGTGAAGGCAACGCTACCCAAGAGGGGGCACCTTTTACAGGCGCTAGCGCTGTCCAGGGGTGACTTGCGGCTGCTTTTCTTCTTTGTTCCTGCAACATGTACCATGCCTCGTGGAGGCGTTAAATTTGCGTTTGATATTGTGAGAACAATATGTATTGTAATATTTGCTTTGAGGTGTTGCGATTTTCTTCCTATTTGCTTTGTGTTCTGCGTCGGCAGAGCCCGGCCCTACGTATACCTCAACCGCCGTTGGGCCGACTTGAAACCAGGACGAACCAAGGAGCGAGGGGCTATGTGACCATTTAGGCTCCCGAGTCGCGATGCTCAGGAGTCCCCCTTGATGCGCAAATAGCCAATAGGAAGGATACGCGAGGATAGGTTAATGTTCTACGTTAGCAGAGCCCGGCCATGCGCATACCTCAACCGCCGTTGAGCTGACCGGAAACCAGGACGGACAAAGGAGTGAGGGGTTATGTGACCAGTTAGGCTCCTGAGTCATGATGCTCAGGAGTCCCCCTTGACGTGCAAACATTCTCCATACCTTTGCCCTCGCCAAGGCTCGGCTCGGGAGGGGTGTGCGACGACCAGGTCTAGAGGACCTGGTTGGGTGGCGCACGCTTGGGCGTGACCCAAGCATAGCCCCCGTGCCCAGCCCCCTCACGCGGCTCTCCCGAGGGGAGGCGTTGCGGTGAGGCCGGACACTAAGCTCTGGGGCTCCCCTGAGGTTGGTACGGCCATGGGTCCGCCCTTAGTTGTTTATCACCAGCGTGGAGCGTAGTGCTTCCGCTTGTGCATAGGCATAGCCGCTCCTCGGCAGTGTCGACGGCCAGCGCGGAGCATGGTGCTTCCACTAGGGCGTGGGAGGGGGACTCCCTATTGCGGGGAGCCCCAGGGGCGTGTACAGCCAAGCCCTGACACGTGGCTTGCATGTCAGGGCTAGACGAGGTGTATCCGGGCACTCGTGAGCCAGCGTAGGACTCATGAGGCCCTACCTCAAGGCGGGTTGTGCCTGGTCTTGATTCTTGTTTGCAGTCTTGGTCCTGCGAAATGGTTAGACAACGCGAAGGGTCCTGAAGAAAGACGGCCAGCGCGCGGCTCCCATGGAGGGTGACAATCAAGCAGGTGATAGTCATATTTAGTGTCAGGTGGTAGGTGCGACATATGCCAACGGGTAGCTTATCATTGTGGGAGCCAATAAGACGTCGCCGGTGCCTGGAAACGGGATGAGGCGAAGACATGCAGGCTGGTGAATCTTACCCAGCTTCGGGGCTCTCCGTGGAGATAACACCCCTACTGCTGCTCTGCGGGGTCTCCGCATGATCACCAGATGAATAAGTAGCTACACGATGCTCCTTGAGCTGTTTGGCGAGAGGAGGAAGAAGGGCAAGGCTTGCTCTCTTCTCCTCCCTACGTGGTGTCTAAAACTAGCAGGGATCGATCTCTCTTTGCATGGATTCCCCGGGGGGTTTATATAGGCCTACCCCCCGAGGGTAGAATGGTAATCCGGTTGGGCGCGGGGCCCAGCCGTCTATGTCTACGCTCTCCGGCTTCTGCGCTGGCTGCCGAGGCCCGCCGGCTCGTGGGTCCCGCCGGCTGCCAGCTCCTTGGTTGACAGGCAGGCCCCACTGTCCAGGGCCTTGTCTACGGCTGGTTACTGTTGCTTAATCTTGGTGACGACGGCTTCGCCGAGGTGGGCATGGCTACAGTGCCGCCGCCCGGCGGGTGATCGCTGTAGCCTCACCGCGTCTTATCTCCTTAATGGGGCGTCTTCTTCGAGGGAGGTCGCAAGCCGGCTGTGGGGAGCCGGCTCTATCTTGGGCCGACTGGGGAGGCCTGGCCGCCTTCGGGTGTCTCTCTGCCCAAAGGGGCCCACCGCCCGTGGGCCGCGCCGGCGGTCCGTCGTGGTTGACATCAGGGTCATCGTGGCAACAGTGCCGCGCCGGACGGGTCATGGCCACCCGTACGGCGCACTATGCCAGGCGTGCTCCGGGATTCGGGGGTGGCAGGCTTCACTGTAGCCACGCCCCGTCACATCGCCGTTATGTGGATGCAGGCTTCGAGGGTACGATCTTGACCGCTTTATGGGAGCCGGCTTCTCGGAGCCGGCCCTCCCACGGCGTTTCTTCATGAGGGCTGAAGTCGGGCCGCCTTCCGATAGCCGGCCTGGAGACAGCCGGCAAGGGGAAGGCGGCCCAGTGTCTTGGATTCTTGAGGGCCGAATCGGCTCGTAATTTTTTCAGAAGGGCCAGGGGGAGCCGGCTAGGCTACCCATGGTTATTTACTCCGACAGTAGTCCCTGAAGCTGATCGAGCTTCGAGGCGGACAAAGGGACGAGAAGCTAGGTCAGCTTCCTATCCCGAGGGGCCGGCTTTTGCGGGTGCGCGCCGTTTTTGGAAAGCTCCATTTCTTGTAGGCGGGAACATGGGTCGCCCTGCGAGCTGACCCCGCGCCATTCCGCGGGCCACGTGGCGAGGAAGTCCTGCCGATGCACACGCGCGACGGGACGCCGCCGCAGGCCCGGGCCCGCCACTCGCGGGCCTCGGTCAGAGCGCGGATCTTCTGCGGCCCACATGGACCGCTCGCCTCCCCAGGCAGTTTTATTCTGCCATCAAGGCACAATAAACGCGGGACGTGGGGGAGTGGGCGCAGTTGATCCCCACGTTCCCCCACGCTGCGCCTCCTCGGCTCCGTCGCGCGGTCTATAAGTAGGAGGAGGGGGAGCGGCAGAGGCTCGCGTGCTCTCCCTCACTCCACCCCTTCTCGCCCTCCTTCTTCTTCTCTTTGCCGCAGCAACTCTTTGCAGCGCCATTCCGCCATCGCTTCGTCTTGCTCCCCACCGCGGCAACCCTTTGCCGCGCCGTTTCGCCATCGCTTCGTCTTGCTCCCTGCCGCATTGCTCCCATGGCGTTGTCGAGCTCGTGGGATGGATCCAACGTCCACGAGGACCATGTCGAGTTCCTCCGCTGGACGCGGCGTCTGCCCGGCGAGAACCTAGTGCGGGTTCGTCAAGCGCCGACGAGGGAGATTTCGCCGGCACCGAAGGAGGGCGAGCGGGTGATCTTCCGCTCGCACTGCCTGCGCGGCTTCGGCCTCCCGGCGAGCGGATTCCTTCGAGCCTTCCTCGAATTCTACCACCTCCAACCGCATCACCTCACGCCCAACGCGGTGATGCTGCTGTCGGCCTTCGTCACCCTGTGCGAGGGTTTTCTTGGAGTTCTCCCCACGCTCAAGCTCTGGGGGAGTTCTTCCAAAGCAAGCTCGGCACCATCGTCGCGAGCGTGCCCGCCCCCTGTGGAGCCTTCATTGCTATGAGGCGGGCGAGCGAGAACAATCCGTTCCCGTCCATTCCGCTGATCCAGTCGGTGAAGCTTTGGCAGAAGTCTTATTTTTATGTGAAGAACGTCGCCCAGCAAGGCGACTATGTCAACCTGCCGGCTTACGTAGCCGGCCCGCCGGCTGGGAGGCAACCTTCGTGGAGCTACCGGGCCAGGTCGCTGTCTCAGGCCGGGAACGTAGCCGTCTCCCGGCTTCGGGTGAAGATCCAGTCGGAGGGCCTGACTGGGGCTGACTTGGTGGCCGCCTTCGTGGAGCGCCGGGTTCTTCCGCTCCAAGGCCGGCCTCACATGATCTGCCAGATGAGCGGCCGCTTCGACCCGTGCCGGCTGAGCACCAGGGAGATGCCTCACGCAGAGGTGTCTTACATGGTGAATTACATCTCCAACTGCAAGCTCGCCGAGGATTGGCGACACGGAAAAGGATTTTTGCTAATTATGGTGCTTAGAAATGACTCAAGTTCTTCATTTATCCTCTCGGTGAAATAAGTTTCTCAACTCCTTGTTGATATCAATCCAATCTTTATTTCCGTTGGTGGCAGAATTTCACCTCATAATTTCCAGATTCTTCCATTA
This sequence comes from Triticum urartu, assembly GCF_003073215.2. Classification (NCBI taxonomy): domain Eukaryota; kingdom Viridiplantae; phylum Streptophyta; class Magnoliopsida; order Poales; family Poaceae; genus Triticum; species Triticum urartu. Next base: position 307,456,566 of record NC_053025.1, read on the forward strand.
GCCCACATCAAGCTTATGCTTTCGTTGTTGATAATCCAACAACTCCTTTCAACCTTTTCTTCGTAAGCATGCTCTTTCAATTTTATTTCCGAGAGTTGTCATTCTTCTTCTCCGTTCTTTTCTTTCCAACCATCTAGTTTTCCATTCAATTGTTCCGGAGGCATGGTGATGTTGCTCTCTTCGTCCTATCATCTCGTTTTGCGAAGATCATGTTCTTTACTTTGCTTATCCATTCAACGGGAGTGTCGTGTCCTCCATTTAAGTTCTTCTCATCTTATCAAGTTTTGCCTCCCTTCTCAACCGAGTATCGTCTGGAATCCTTCTTAGCCCTTGTACCATTCTTTCAATAGTTCCGGAGACAGTGCGTTGTTGATTTCATCAAGCATACTCTCATCTTGTCTAGTTCATATTCATTACAGTCGGAGTGCTATCCAATCTATATCATCCTTATTCCTTCTCTCTCTTGTTTAACCGGAGTGTTGCGTCTATCATTCTTCTTCTAACCAGAGTCTCATCCAAGTGCTATAATTTTGCCAAGTTCATATTCTATGCCTTCCTTTTTCAACCGGATTGTTGTCGTAAATGATCCTTATTGTTCCTTGTACATCTTGTTTCTACCGGAGTGCTTTCAAGTACTTCTTGTCCATTGCAACCCTTTTCTCATGTCTTTCAACCTACAGGGTTCTCATGATGTTCCTTGTTCCTCTTGTAAATGGAGATTTTCAACTTTGTTCATCTTCGTTGTATTCTTTCTTTGCAATTTGGTCAACCTATCAAGGTTCGTGGTTTCACGCATTTGTCAAAGAAGCAATTTGTTTTACCTCTTCTCTTCCTCTTCTGTTTCTCTCCGGTGCCATCCTAGATCTCCGGACGAGATCCTCTCGTAGTGGTGGAGTGTTGTGACACCACAAGACCGATGCGCCAGGTGTCTTCTAGTTATTCGTTGTAGTTGCCTTGTCATTTGTTTGAGTGTTGCATTTCATCATGTCATCATGTGCATTGCATCATCATGTTTTCAAAACTTGCATCCGTCCCGGTCTCCTCGTTCTCTCCCTTGTCCGTTCTGAGCTCAACCACACTTGCACGCACCCGCGGCACGTCCGAGATATTAATTTTTAAGTGGCCGGGGAATGTTCTCGGATTGGGTTGAAAATTGTCCTGTGGTCTTATTATAGTGTAGGTAGGCCACCTTCCAAGTTTCATCGCATTCGGAGTCCGTTTGACGCCCCACCGGATAACTATAGCGGCAGTATAGCCGGTCTATCGTCGGACGTTTTCGATCTCCGGAAACTGTTGCCGGGCTTTCCCTCTCTTTCCTCCCTAGACCGTCTTCACATTTCACTACCTATCGCCAGGCCCAACCTAACCTCTCTCGTTAGCCCGCGGCCCTCCTCGCGCGCGCGTCCGAAAGCTGTCCCGGACACGACCAGGGCAGTCGTCACCGTTGGATCCGGAACATCCCCAAACTTCTACAAAACGTCTCTGTTTTCTTAATTGGGCTCCCTAACCTATTTATCCGGGACCATACGTTTAAGATCGGAGGGACCAAATGCCCCTATCCAAAAATCCACTTCTTATATATATATATATATTAGATCAAACCCTAAAATCTAGGAGTTTGTCCCATTGCCGCCGCCACCTGACCAAATCCCCCCTCGGGATCTTCCCTTCCTGATCCACCCAACCAACCTCCTCCTTTCCCTGAACCAGCGCGGCCGAGCTCCGCCTTGCGTGCCCGCCTCCTCGTCCTCCCGACCGCAGCAGACGAATAGGAGGCCTCGCACCTGCCTCCTCGTACACCACGTCGACCCAAGGAGTCGAACGCCTCCCTTCGGCTGCCAACCGCGCTGCGACAGAGCTCGCCGGAGCAACCAGTCCTCAGGCCGCCTTGCTCCTTCCCGTATCCCCGCAGCTTCCTCTACCTTCCTTCTCTCTCTCATGATCGCTCTCTCTCATGGCATTCACAGGTAGCGCCACCTCCTCCCTGCACCAAGCCGCAGCGTCGCCGCCCATGGAGCTCCACCACCCACCGGATCCGGTGCCCCAAGGCCCGATCTGTCCATTCCAGCCGCTGCCGGACCGGCAAGTCCCTGCGCCTCTTGCCAGAGTCCCAACAGCCATGCCTGCTCTGCATCCAGCCGGCGGTCTCAAGGAGATGCCCCTGCTTTGACCGCCCCTGCCTCGCCTCTGCGACAGAGCTCGCCGGAGCAAGCACCACCAGGCCATCTCCGCACCCTACCTCTCTTCTCTCCAGCCTCTTCTCTCTCTCCTTCTAATATCTCTCTCTGTGACTTGTAGTAGCAGGGAACCGCCACTGCATGGAGCTTTCTCGACCTCACTGCCGGTCAAATCGGCCCCACCCCGCCAGATCCACGCCCGCCGGCCTCCACCGAAGTCCTAGGCCGCCGCTGCTCTGCTTTCTGTCGGGCAGAGGAACGCGTCCTGTTTTCCCTGCCTTTCTCGATCTCCTGGAGGAGAGGGCGAGCATTTTTTGCGTCAACTGTAACCCTCAAGCCAGCCTCTTCACCCGCCAGACCGGCCTGCTGCTGGCAAGGCCCAGCACCCCCCTTTCGGCCTACCTCTCTACCGATCTGGGCCAGGCCCACTGGGTGAGAAACCCCCCTGTGCATTGTTGGTCCAACAGATCTAGCCTGTTTGTGTTTTTTTCAGTACAGCGATTTTATCATTTTATCTAGAGTTTGCCAGTTTTACAAAGAAGTCCCTAGAGTTCATGCAATTAATAACTCATCAACCGTGCATCATATTAAAATGTTTTATATATGAAAGTTGCTTAGAATTTTGTGTAGAATAATAATATCCAACTTTCATGCATGTTTGAAATGTTTAAAATGATGTTTGCTTTAATTTTCTTAAATAACATGCTAAAATTATTTTATTCATAACTAAACAACCGTAGCTCCAAACCTAACACACCTTATATGTAAATGGGGTAGAAAAATGCCTAGTTTAACATGGTGGCCTTACTTTGCATGTTTCACAACCCTAAAATTATGTTTGGGGCAGAACAGTACCAAACCTTAAAATATGCATATGGGGTTTTACCGGAATTGTTGTTCGTTGTTTCTGGCCTCATTTAAACTTGCCTAGATAGGTAGTTTTTGTTGTGCTTCACCCCTTGCCATGTTAATCAACATTTAATATTGTTGGGTACACAAACGGGAGAGAATTAAATAATTGTTGTGGTGTTTCGTCAATATGCAACTCGTTGCATATTGAGATCCACTTAACTTGTAGTTTTGCTTGTGCACTTTGCCATGCTATGCATAATTAAACCGGACATGCATCATACTTGGTTGTGCATCATGCCATGTTGATGTGATGGTTGTTTACTATGTTGCTTGCTTCTTTCTGGTGTTGCTTCTTCGGGTTAGTTCTGATAACGTCGCGTTTGTGAGGATCCGTTCAACTACGTCCGTCTGTCTTCTTCATGAAATCGTTCTTCTTCCTTGAGGGATCTCAGGAAAGATGATCATACCCTCGAAATCACTTCTATCTTTGCTTGCTAGTTGCTCGCTCTATTGCTATGCCGCGATACCTACCACTTGCTATATCATGCCTCCCATATTGCCATGTCAAGCCTCTAACCCACCTTTCCTAGCAAACCGTTGTTTGGCAATGTTACCGCTTTGCTCTGCCCTCTTATAGTGTTGCTAGTTGCAGGTGAAGATTGGAGTTTATTCCATGCTGGAACATGATATTGTTGGGATATCACAATATCTCTTATTTAATTAATGCATCTATATACTTGGTAAAGGGTGGAAGGCTCGCCCTTATGCCTGGTGTTTTGTTCCACTCTTGCCGCCCTAGTTTCCGTCATACTGGTGTTATGTTCCTTGATTTTGCGTTCCTTACGCGGTTGGGTTATAATGGGAACCACTTGAAAGTTCGCCTTAAATAAAACTCCTCCAGCAAGGCCCAACATTGGTTTTACATTTTCCTAACAACCTTTTACCCTTCCCTTGGGTCGGCCAACCGAAGGGTCATCTTTATTTTAACCCCCCCGGGCCAGTGCTTGTCTAAGTGTTGGTCCGAACTAGAGCCCCTTGCAGCGCCACCTCGGGGAAACTTGAGGGCTGGTTTTAGTTGTATGGATTCCTCATCCGGTGTTGCCCTGAAAACGAGATATGTGCAGCTCCTATCAGGATGTCGGCGCATTGGGCGGCTTTGCTGGTCTTGTTTACCATTGTTGAAATGTCTTGTAACTGGGATTCCGAGTCTGATCGGGTCCTCCTGGGAGAAGGAATATCCTTCGTTGACCGTGAGAGCTTGTGATGGGCTAAGTTAGGACACCCCTGCAGGGTTTTGAACTTTCGAAAGTCATGCCCGCGGTTATGGCAGATGGGAATTTGTTAATATGTGGTTGTAGAGAACTTGACACTTAACTTAATTAAAATGCATCAACCACATGTGTAGCCGTGACGGTCTCTTTCCGGCAGAGTCCGGGAAGTGAACACGGTCTCGTGTTATGCTTGAACGTAAGTAGTTTCAGGATCACTTCTTGATCACTTCTAGTCCACAACCGTGCTTTGCTTCTCTTCTCGCTCTTATTTGCGTAAGTTAGCCACCGTATATGCTTAGTGCTGCAGCTCCTCCTCACTACCCCTTTCCTACCCATAAGCTTAAATAGTCTTGATCATGAGGGTGTGAGATTGTTGAGTCCCCTTGACTCACAGATTACTTCAAACAGTTGCAGGTGCCAATGATAACCGTGCAGGTGATGCAACCGAGCTCAAGGTGGAGCTCAATGAAGATCGTGTTCGTTGTGTTGTTTCGTTTCCAGTTGATCAGTAGTGGAGCCCAGTCGGGGCGATTGGGGATCTTTTGCATTAGGGGTTGTCTTTCTTTATTTGGTTGTGTAGTCGGACCGTGTTTGTATTCTGGATGATGTAATGCTATGATTATGTATTGTGTGAAGTGGCGATTGTAAGCCAACTCCTTATCCCTTTCTTATTCAGTACATGGGATGTGTAAAGATTACCCCTCTTGCGACATGCCTACCATGCGGCTATGCCTCTAAGTCGTGCTCCGACACGTGGGAGATATAGCCGCATCGTGGGTGTTACATAAGGTTCTTGGAGTCTACGACGACTGGGAGGAGTGTCGGAGACAGGTTCACCGTTTCAGCGGTAACAGTTACAAAGGGTACACCACTAGGGCGGAGGCGGAATCTAGATACACGCGCTATCTAGCGGGAGAGAGGAGGGAGCGGAGGAGGAACCGGATGAAGACCAGCTTCATCACGATGATGCTCATCGTGATGACCGCAGCTCTCTTCTATGTGATGGCAGTTTAGATGATCGATATCGACTTGTAATGTGAAGACAAACTCGCTACTCGCGGTTTCAAGACTTTTAATGTTCTAACTTCGTTCGGTATTTTAAATTCAGAGGCTAATATGATGAATTGTATTCGGAGACTAATCTTCTATTGTATTCGATAAATCTGCTGTTTATATGTTGTGCTCTCTATATTATGTGCAGAAATATGTTTTGTAACCTGTGCAAGTATTAGAAAAGAAGAAAAATAATCCCTAATATTCATACTAGTGGCGCACCACTCAGCACACTAATGGTGCACTGCAAAAAGGACTTTAATGGTGCATCATCCACTAGCGCGCCATTAGTATGCCAAAGCACATGAGTAAATATGGCCCCCTGGGAGGCATACTAATGGCGCGCCGTGGGCTATACTAAGGGCACACTGCATGGTGCGCCATTAGTATACCAGATACTAATGGCGCACCACAGGTGCGCCATTAGTAAAAAAATACTAATTGTGTGATACTAGTGGCGCACCTGTAGTGCGCCATTAGTAGGCAAAACAGGTGCGCCACTAGTAGGCCATTTCCTAGTAGTGACACATCGACTGCTATCCAGCATGCATCTAGAGTATTAAGTTCATAAGAATGGAGTAACGCTTTAAGCAAGATGACATGATGTAGAGGGTTAAACTCATGAAATATGATATAAACCCCATCTTTTTATCCTCGATGGCAATAATACAATACATGTCGTTTCCCCTACTGTCACTGGGATCAAGCACCGCAAGATTGAACCCAAAGCTAAGCACTTCTCCCATTGCACGAAAGATCAATCTAGTAGGCCAAACCAAACTGATAATTCGAAGAGACTTGCAAAGATAATCAATCATACATAAAAGAATTCAGAGAAAATTCAAATATTGCTCATAGATAATCTTGATCATAAACCCACAATTCATCGGATCTCCAAGAACATCGAGGAGAACTTTGTATTGAGAACCAAAGAGAGAGAAGAAGCCATCTAGCTAATAACTATGGACCCGAAGGTCTGAAGTAAACTACTCACACATCATCGGAGAGGCTATGGTGTTGATGTAGAAGCCCTCCGTCATCAATGCCCCCTCCGGCGGAGCGCCGGAAAAGGCCCCAAGATGGGATCTCATGGGTATAGAAGGTTGTGGCGGTGGAATTAGGTTTTTGTGGTGCTCTCTGATGTTTTCAGGGTACGTAGGTACATATAGGAGGAAGAAGTAGGTGGGTAGAGCCACAAGGGGCCCACGAGGGTGGAGGGCGCGCCCAGGGGGGGTAGGCGCACCCCCTGCCTCATGGCTTCCTCGTTGGTTGCTTGACGTCCACTCCAACTCCTCCGGATCACGTTTGTTCCAAAAATCACGCTCCCAAAGGTTTCATTCCGTTTGTACTCCGTTTGATATTCTTTTTCTGCGGAACACTGAAATAGGCAAAACAACAGCAATTTGGGCTGGGCCTCCGGTTAATAGGTTAGTCCCAAAAATAATTTGGTTGTGGAGAAGAAAAAAAGGAGAAGATAGTCTCACATCAACTAGCCGTATCAACGGGCTATGGAGATGCCCATCAATAGATATCAATGTGAGTGAGTAGGGATTGCCATGCAATGGATGCACTAGACCTATAAGTGTATGAAAGCTCAACAAAAGAAACTAAGTCGGTGTGCATCCAACTTTCTTGCTCACGAAGACCTAGGGCAATTTGAGGAAGCCCATCATTGGAATATACAAGCCAAGTTCTATAATGTAAAATTCCCACTAGTTTATGAAAGTGACAACATAGGAGACTCTCTATCATGAAGAGCATGGTGCTACTTTCAAGCACAAGTGTGGAAAAAGGGTAGTGACATTGTCCCTTCTCTATTTTTCTCTTTTTTTCTTCTTCTTTTGGCCTCTTTTCTCCCTTTTTTTATTGTCCGTCCGGAGTGTCATCCCGACTTGTGGGGGAATCATAGTCTCCATCATCCTTTCCTCACTGGGACAATGCTCTAATAATGATGATCATCACATTCTTTTTACTTACAACTCAAGAATTACAACTCAATACTTAGAACAAAATATGACTCTATCTGAATGCCTCCGACTGTATACCGGGATATGCAATGAACCAAGAGTGACATGTATGAAAAAAATTATGAACAGTGGCTTTGCCACAAATACGATGTCAACTACATGATCATGCATGGCAATATGACAATGATGAAGCGTGTCATAACAAACGAAACGGTGGAAAGTTGCATGGCAATATATCTCGGAATGGCTATGGAAATTTGAAGGCAATAAGCCCTAGAGGCAATAATAAAGTTATTATTTATTTCCTTATACCTTGATAAATGTTTATCATTCATGCTAGAATTGTATTAACCGGAAACATAATACATGTGTGAATACATAGACAAACAGAGTGTCACAAGTATGCCTCTACTTAACTAGCTCGTTAATCAAAGATGGTTATGTTTCCTGGGCATAGACATGAGTTATCATTTGATTAAAGGGATCACATCATTAGGAAAATGCTGTGATTGACTTGAACCATTCCGTTAGCTTAGCACTTGATCGTTTAGTATGTTGCTATTGCTTTCTTCATGACTTATACATGTTCTAATGACTATGAGATTATGCAACTCCCGTTTACTGAAGGAACATTTTGTGTGCTACCAAACATCACAACGTAACTGGGTGATTATAAAGGTGCTCTATAGGTGTCTCCGAAGGTACTTGTTGAGTTGGCGTATTTCGAGATTAGGATTTGTCACTCCGATTGTCGGAGAGGTATCTCTGGGCCCTCTCGGTAATGCACATCACTATAAGCCTTGCAAGCAATGTGACTAATGAGTTAGTTACGAGATGATGCATTATGGAACGAGTAAAGAGACTTGCCGATAACGATATTGAACTAGGTATTGAGATACCGACGATCGAATCTCGGGCAAGTAACATACCGATGACAAAGGGAACAACGTATGTTGTTATGCGGTTTGACCAATAAAGATCCTCGTACAATATGTAGGAGCCAATATGAGCATCCACGTTCCGCTATTGGTTATTGACCGGAGACATATCTCGGTCATGTCTACATAGTTCTCGAACCCGTAAGGTCCGCACCCTTAAAGTTTGGTGACGATCGATATTATGAGTTTTTGTGTTTTGTTTTACCTAAGGTAGTTTGGAGTCCCGGATATGATCACGGGCGTGACGAGGAGTCTCGAAATGGTCGAGACATAAAGATCGATATATTTGATGACTATATTCGGACACCGGAAGTGTTCCGAGTGGTTTTGGATATAAGCCGGAGTAATTGGGCCTTAGTGGGAGAAGAGGAGGGGCGGCCAGGGCAGCCGCGTGTCCCCTCCCCCTCTAGTCCGAATTGGACAAGGAGGGGGTGGCGCCCCTGAGGGAGTCCTGGATTAGGGGGTCTCCGGATAGCCGGGCTATATCCTTTGGCCGGACTGTTGGACTATGAAGATACAAGATTGAAGACTTCGTCCCATGTCCGGATGGGACTTTCCTTGACGTGGAAGGCAAGATTTGCAATATGGATATGTAGATCTCCTCCCTTGTAAACGTCTCTGTGTAACCCTAGGCCCCTCTGATGTTTATATAACCTGGAGGGTTTAGTTCGTAGGGAAACATACAATCATACCATAGGCTAGCTTCTAGGGTTTAGCCTCTATGATCTCGTGGTAGATCAACTCTTGTAATACTCATATCATCAAGAACAATCAAGAAGGACGTAGGGTATTACCTCCATCAAGAGGGCCCGAACCTGGGTAAACATCGTGTCCCTTGCCTCCTGTTACCATCCGCCTTAGACGCACAGTTTGGGACCCCCTACCCGACATTGGTGATTTCATTGAGTGTTCCACTGTGTCATCACCATAAGGCTCGATGGCCCCTTCGATCATCGGTAACGATGCGGTCCAAGGTGAGGTTTTCCTCCCCGGACAGATCTTCGTATTTGGCGGCTTGGCACTGCGGGCCAATTCGCTTGGCCATCAGGTCAGGTTCGGAAACTTAAACTACACCGCCGATACCCGCGAAGAATTGATATTCGACGGATTTGAGCCCATGTCAGGTGGGCCGCATGATCACGACGAGAATGACGTAACTCTGCCATTGGACAATGCTTGGGAGATCACATCTGCAGCCACTCCGGCCTTCAATCCGGAGCAAAATTGCGCCATCCGAGGACGGAGGGATAGACCCCGCCACGGAGGCCGCACTCCCAATGGCGATGGAGCCGGATAATGATTTCACCCCTTACGAGAGCCGTGTCGCCAAACCACTGGATTCGTCTCCGGCCACGGACTCCGAGCCGCCTGCATCCGTTCCTATCGAATCCGACTGGGCACCGATCATGGAGTTCACCTCCGCGGATATCTTTCAGCACTCTCCTTTCGGCGATGTGCTAAATTCATTAAGGTCTCTCTCCTTGTTAGGAGAACCTTGGCCGAACTATGTCCGGCTAGAATGGGACGGGGACGACGAAGAAATTCGCTGCCCACCCACCACCCACTTAGTAGCCACTGTCGACGATTTAACCGACATGCTCGACTTCGACTCCGAAGACGTCGACGATATGGACGATGATGCAGGAGACGAACAAGAACCACTGCCCACAGGGTGCTGGAACGCCACCTCATCATATGATATATACATGGTGGATAACCCCAAAGAAGGTAATGACGACGAGACAGCGGAGGATGACCCCTCCAAGAAGCAATCCAAGCGCCGACGTCAGCGGCGCCGCTCTTATTCCCGCCACAGCAAAAGTAGTGATACCGGCACAAGAGACAGTAACACTCTGGATAGTGCCGAAGACAACCACAATCCCCTCCATCATGATGTAGAGTGGGAGGGTGAACAAGCTAGCCCTCCAGAGCAGGCAGCAGGTGAAAAATCGGAGGAGGACAATTCATGTCTCTCTCCGAAGATGAGCTGAGCCTCGGCAACGAAGAATTTATCGTAACTGAGGATCCTGTCGAGCAGGAGCTCTTCAAGGGCCGGCTTATGGACACAGCAAATAGCTTGAAGAAAAAGCAACAACATCTTCAAGCTGATCAAGACTTGCTAGCAGATAGATGGACCAAAGTCCTTGCGGCCGAGGAATACGAACTCGAGCACCCCTCCAAGAATTACCCAAAACGCAGGTTGCTGCCTCACCTCGAGGAGGAGGCATTGAAAACTCCATCACTAGTGTACGATGCGGCTGACCGGCCACTGCGTGGCCGAGCCAGAGAGGCGTTTCAGCCTGAAGTTCAGCCTGCCCCCCGCCGCCACTCAATCAAAAATACCAAGGCCCGGGGCAACACACGGGACCTATGAGACGTATTGGATAGCAGGGGGCGCGCGCCAATGCGGGACGATGACCGTCGCGCCGGATACACTAAAAGTAAATCCGGCCAGGCCGAATACAGCAGACAAGACTCATATGAACTGCGTCGGGATATAGCCCGTTACAGAGGCGCGGCACACCCCCTATGCTTCACTGATGAATTTATGGATCATGAATTCCCTGAGGGTTTTAAACCCGTAAATATTGAATCGTATGATGGTACAACAGATCCCGCTATATGGATTGAGGATTTCCTCCTTCACATCCACATGGCTCGCGGTGATGATCTACATGCCATCAAGTACCTCCCACTGAAACTCAAAGGACCCGCTAAGCATTGGCTGAATAGCTTGCCAGCAGACTCCAACGGCAGTTGGGAGGATTTGGAAGACGCATTCCTTGACAACTTCCAGGGCACTTATGTGCGACCACCGGACGCTGATGACTTGTGCCATACAACTCAATAGCCAGGGGAATCGGCTAGGCAATTCTGGACACGGTTCCTAACTAATAAAAATCAAATTGTCGACTGTCCGGATGAAGAAGCCTTAGCGGCATTCAAGCATAACATGCTAGAGGAGTGGCTCGCCCGGCACCTCGGCCAGGAGAAGCCAAAGTCTATGCCAGCCCTCACGACACGCATGACCCGCTTTTGCGTGGGCGAGGATAGCTGGCTAGCTTGCAGCAACAACACATCAAGGAATCCGGGTACTCCGGATACCAAAGATGCCAACGGCAGACCACGTCGTAACAGACAAAAGCGCCGCAACAATGGCGATAACACCGATGATATGGCAGTCAATGCCGGATTCAGAGGCTCTAGATCCGGTCAGTAGAAAAAGCCATTCAAAAGAAGTACCCCAGGCCCGTCGAGTTTGGATCGCATACTGGATCGCTCGTGTCAAATCCACGGCACCCCCGATAAGCCAGCCAATCACACCAACAGAGAATGCTGGGTGTTCAAGCAGGCCGACAAGTTAAATGCTGAAAACAAGGACAAGGGGCTGCATAGCGATGACGAGGAGGAGCCCCGGCCGCCGAACACGGGAGGACAGAAGAGGTTCCCCCCACAAGTGAAGATGGTGATCATGATATACGCAACACACATTCCCAAGAGGGAACGGAAGCGTGCACTAAGGGACATCTATGTGATGGAGCCCGTCGCCCCAAAGTTCAACCCATGGTCCGCTTATCCGATCACCTTTGATAGCAGGGACCACCCCACTAGTAACCGTCATGGAGGATCTACCGCACTGGTCCTAGACCCCATCATCGACGGATTCCACCTCACTCGAGTCCTTATGGACGGCGGCAGCAGCCTAAACCTGCTCTATCAAGATAGAGTGCGCAAAATGGGTATAGATCCCTCGAGGATCAAACCCACCAAAACCACCTTTAAGGGCGTCATCCCAGGTGTAGAGGCCCATTGCACAGGCTCAGTCACACTGGAAGTGGTCTTCAGATCTCCGGACAACTTCCGAAGCGAGGAGTTAATCTTTGATATCGTCCCGTTCCGCAGCAGCTATCACGCACTGCTCGGGCGAACCACATTTGCAAAATTCAATGCGGTACCGCATTACGCATACCTCAAGCTAAAGATGCTAGGACCTAGGGGGGTCATAACAGTCAATGGAAACACAGAACGCTCGCTCCGCACGGAAGAGCACACTGTAGTCCTCAGAGTAGAAGCACAAAGCAGCCTTTTAAGGCAAATCACCAATTTGGCAATACAACCCCCAGACACCATCAAGCGAGTCCAGAGTAAACTGCAACAGGATCGCCTGGCTCGTTCAGAGCTCACCTAGCAATTCGGCCCCCGTCCCAGTCCGGGTCAAGCAAAGAAATCTGTGTCGCGCGTACATAATTACGCACTGAAAATACGATGGCCATAGGCGGGGGCACGATCAGGGCACGTCCCACAATGCGGCTTAAATGCCCTAGGGGCTATATACCTTTATCATTTTTTCTCTTTCGGGACCTAACTTTATGGAAGCCCTTTCCGGCAGTACGATTGCCGGACACATTACGGGAAGGAACATCCAAGGAGGCAAGAAGCTAAGATGTACACAGGAACCCCCATGTGGTCTCTAATAATAATCGATATACCCGCATTCTACTATCCATACGCAGCTTGCCCTTGGATAGGACATGTCAAATAGTCCATTTTTCTGCTTATTGCACTACTTGTATCAGTATGCTTTGACATATTATTTAAATAACAATGCATAGCATTAGTCTATTATTGCATTATTTATCCCTTTTTCTTATATGTTCATTTAGGACAACTTGCTCCCGTGCATTCTGGTATGGTCAATACGCCAGGGGCTTTTGTTTACCCCATAATACGGTGTGAGAAGTCCGAACACTTTTGACAATGCGGCACCCCGAACTTATAGCATTATATGCATCAGCTCCGAATCATATCTTGGGTCAATAGTTGGGTTTGCCCGGCTCCCATGCTTTGGTACCTTACGTTCCGCTATATCGACTAAGGTAGCGCTGGGAGAACTACTGCGATTGTGTCCCGGTTGTTCCGGACGAGCACCTCACTAATTCCATCGGTGTCATTCTTAACACGGTAAGTATGATTCCCCCATCCATGATTTTCTTAATTGATCTTTGATCCTTGATCTCCCTAATGTCATTACATTTTATCGATTCTATAAACGATCTCAAACAGGAATATACCAAGATTTAGATGGAACCAATTTTTATGCCACAATTCCTATAACTTTCCGTGTCAATTTGATAAAATTAGATGTGTGATGGAGGTTGTAACCTATTACGGTTTACATTGTCAGAATTCTTCAAGACCCTCTGTCGATCCTCACTATCTTTGAAACAATATGATTTCTGTGTCATTGCTAAACATATGTATATATTTGGTGTGCTGGATTTTCTGATGTATATGTTATATAAGAGGAAGCTATTCGACAATCCTGCCCAAGTTAGTACAGATTAGCTCAATTTTATTCAGTAAATATTTATGCCTAATAGATACAAGCCTTCCTATTTTGCCCTTCTTTTCCCCATCCTCTGTAGGTCTCCAGCACATGTGAATCATTGTTGTCAAGAGCATGCTTGTGACATCATTACAATACGTGATGCAGGGCAAAAGGATGTTGTCAGGAATAAAAATGCCGGGGTACTGATCCACGGGCACCTATGGGACCGGCGGGCCTGGTCCCTTTCGGTTCGGCGGGGGCGGAGATCGTGCAAAGAGCAAATCGAGGCGAAGCACGCGAGCGATTTACCCAGGTTCGGGCCGCACGGATGCGTAAAACCCTACTCCTGCTTTGTGGTTTTGTATTGATTTCTAGCTCGGGAGCGCGGAGTGCTACAGTACACACCAGCGGCTAGCAAGACCGAGCGTGAGAGTTCAAACTGGCTAACCCCCCTCTACGTTGCATGCGGGCCTCCTTTTATATGCTCAAGGGGCTACCGACAGGTGGCAACGGAGGTAAAGGGCAAAAATGGAAAGGTGCTGTGGTAGGCACAGCTACCTGCTACAGTGTATCATACCTAACCCTGACGGCAGGGGACAAGGGTCTTAAATGCCCATCTGTGTCACCTAAACAGTGTGAAAAGGGACCGCCAGGGACGCCACCATTCGCCACGATGGCGATCTTGTCAGCGCCGCTTGCCACCGCATGTCCCTAGCTGCACAGCCTTCCGCCACGTACACCTGGAAGGACCCCAGAGCGACACGTTGGTGGATGTGCTGGAGCGCGGGCGTGGAGAGGTGGCTTGCCGCGGCAAGCGCCTTGCCGCGGTCGTTGTCTTGTCGCGTCCGGGAGCTTGTCGCTCACCGGGTCTTGCCGGAACGCGTGGTGCGCCGCGGCAAGTTCCTTGAAATGCCTTGAGTGGCCTTCCCGGCAAGCTCCTCTTGCCGGGGTCTTGTCTTCTTGACTTGGACACTTTGTTCTTGAATGGCTCCAAAGGAACCACAGAGGATCTTGGCGGTCACCCGGCAAGCCTTGCCACGGGATGCTGCGACTGCCCGTGCACAAGTTCGGGATACTAGGGTACCCCTACTCTAGTACACTGACAGGAGCCCCCGGGCCTGGGCCATACACGGTGCCGAGCGCTGTTGGGCCAGGCCCAAAACAGGGCACGGGCACGCGCGGCCTAGGTTACGCCGTATCTCACTCCGTATCCACCGCGCCCTCCCCGAACGGCACGCGTTGAACGCGGCGTCGTGGGAGAGGTCGTGGGGGTTTCTTTATTCAGAAATGCGGAACGTCCGCCCCCTCCCCCTTTATAAGCAGGGGAAATAGGGGCAGTTGGCCCACTCGCCCGTTGCTGTTCCCAATCTCAGAAATCTCCGCCGCTCCCTTGCCTCCCCAAAGCTGAGAGAGAGAGAGAGCAGCGCTCCGCCCCCCATCGCCACTATCACCACCAACGCCGTCGACCTCCTCCACTACTTCCGCCATGGCTCCAAAAGCCGACAAGGGGAAGACCGTGAAGACGACCGAGGGGCAGCGGCTCGCGGCGCTGCGGAAGGAGCGGTCCGTTCCCCCCCCCCCCCAAGCTCGGCGCGAAGGAGCTGAGGGAGAACTACTATCTGTTCTGGTCGGCGGAGACGCGCGCGCATCCGCGCACAAAGGTTCTCCCCGCTGCCGCTTGGAAGAAGGCTCCGAATGGGTACCCCTTCTTCGCATTGTTCTTCTATTGCGGGCTCTGCCCGCCCTTCTCTGATTTCTTCTGCGACATCATGAACACCTATGGGTTCCATCTCCTTGACTTCACCCCCAACGCCGTCCTGACAATGGCAGTTTTCGCACACCTCTGCGAAAACTTTGTCGGAGTCCTTCCCAACGTAGCCCTCTTCCGCCACTTTTTCATACCCCGAGTAGAGAGAGGAGAGCCTCTATCTGGCGGGATTGCCTGGATCTCAAGGCCCGGCAAGAAAGAGACCTATCTGGAGGGAGAATTCCGCGGCAAGTGGGAGGAGTGGAGAGCTGATTGGTGCTGGATTGACGAGGAGAGCCCGCAGCCATTCACCGTCCGACGCC
This sequence comes from Triticum urartu, assembly GCF_003073215.2. Lineage (NCBI taxonomy): Eukaryota > Viridiplantae > Streptophyta > Magnoliopsida > Poales > Poaceae > Triticum > Triticum urartu. Next base: position 307,472,223 of record NC_053025.1, read on the forward strand.
GAACCCCAGTAGCACGCGGCAGCGATTGGAGTGACATGGCTCCGGAGGACGCCAGGCTGAAGATTGCCGTCACCAGGATCCTGCGCCTGAGGCTTGCCGGGCTTACTGTTGGCGCTGTTGGCGCAGACTTCCTTCGCCGCTGCATCGGCCCCCTGCAGGAACGGGGGAGGCCCACTTGGGAGTTCAAGAACAAGGCAGACATCATGAGGCTGCGGCCAGGCCTCAATTACAACTTCACAGTCCTGGAGCTCAACGCGATGCTGCAGGAGCTGTTCAAATATGACCCCCAGCATCCCGAGGTGTTCAGGTTGCCGGGGGGCGTCGTGCAATGATGCCGGAGTGCAACTCGCACGGGATTGTGCCAACTTGGCAGGAGCCTGCAGATGAGGTCATGCAGCAATTCTTTGACGACTTGGTGGAAGTGCCAATCCGCCTCGACGAGAAGGACGGCCTCACCCGCGACACCACGGATGCGGAGATGGCGCTCATCGCCACTAGGCTGGAGGAGGCAGCGGCAGCCGGAGCCGCGGGCGAGTTCGGGTTCACTGTGGAGGAGGCCTATGCGGCAGAAGCGGCAAGCCGTGCCGAGCGAGGGGAGCCTGCCGGCAAGAAGGGGCTTGCCGGGCAAGACACCGAGCCGAGCGAGCCCGGCAAGGACACGAGCGGCTCATTGCAAATCGACTCTTGTTCCACCTCGTCTTCAGACAGCCCACCAGAAGCAGAGCCTCCATCCCCACCAAGAAGGCGCCTCCGCAAGGTTGGTGATGTGGCGGAGCGGCAAGCGGGCCAACAGTCGCCACGCCGCGTGACACGCTCGACCACGGCAAACACCGTTGCCGCGGGAGCGCCTCATGCTACGACGGCAACTGGAGCGGAGTCTAGCCGGACCACCGCTTCAGTCCCTGCCGCTACTCACGCTGCGCCAACAGCCGGAGCGGGGTCGTCTCAGACCGCCGCCACTGCTCCCGCCAAGCGGCCAAAGGAAGCTTCTCCTCCGCCTCCTCGCGCCGGGTGCGCGCCAGGCTTCGACTTCTCCACGTTAAGCTCCGACGAGGAAGAAGAAGAAGAGTAAGCTTCTCTTGTTGTACTTGCATTTCTTCAGTTCTTGCTGTTGGTCTTGTTTCTCACTTGCTTTTCCCTGAATCTGTTCCTCTTTAGGACTCTGGCCCAAAGAGCGGCAAAGAGAGCTAAGGCCCCGGTGATCATCATCGAGGACGAGCCCACTGCGACAACAGGTGGCGCGCCCGAGACAACCTTGCCGGAGCCGGCGACTTTCCTCCATGGCAGCCCCCAGCGTAAGTGTGTGAATTATTTTCCGCGGCGAGGCGCGCATGGGTACTTGTCTTTGCTGATATCTGCTTGTTGACTTGTGTAGGAGCCGAGCAGCCCCACCAGGAGCCAAGGGAGAATCCCCCGACAAGGGAGAATTCTCCGGCAAGGGAAGGCTTCCCGGTGTGGGAGAAGTCTCCGGCAAGGGAGGGTTCTCCGGCGAGGGACAGCGCCAGCGGCCCCCCGACGACGGAGACCACGACCGCAGAGCCTGGTGCAGGTACTCCCCTTGCTTCAAAACTTCCCTTGGATCCTTCTTTTCTTGATCTTTATGAGTTTCTGCTGGATTCTGTTTGACTCTTCTCCCCTTTTCCGGCCGTCAGATCCATCTGCTGCGGAGCAGATGGAGACAGAGGTCGCCGCCGACGAAGCAGCCGGTGCTGGAGACGCCACCGGCGCAGAGGCCGCCAAGGCTGACGCCGCAGCAACTGGCGAGGAATCTGGCGATCGTACTAACGGCCCAGAGGCCGCAAGAGCGCCAGGCGCTACGCCGACCGCCGACCCATCCGCCGAAGCCGCAGCGCCAAGTTCCAAGGAGCCCCAGCCGGGCATTTATTTGAAGGCCGGCGACGACGTCTTCATCAATCTTCCCTGGCATCAAGCTCCAGAGCGCCAGTCGAGGGGGAGGTCTTCGACGGAGAAGTGCTCGCCTCCGCGGGGCTGAAGCTGGTCGACGCGCCAAGCAGCAGCAGCAATGAGCCCGAAGAAGAGCGGCTGCTGCGCAGGTTGATGTCGCTCTACCGCGCGCGACAAGCCAAGCTGGAGTCCCGCGAGGCGCTTGTCGCGAAGGCGGGAGCAGACATTGAGAAGCGCGCAGAAGAGCTCGGGGGTTTCCACCGGGAAGCCCTCCGATCCCTGGCGGAGGAGCGGGAGCAGCTCGCTGAAGCGCGGAAGGTCTTTCTCCTCGAGAAGGCTGAAGCCGAAGAGCGCCAGCGACTTGCCGCTGTGAAGCTAGCCGCGAAAGAGGGCGAGCTGGCGCAGTGGAAGGTCAATCTCGACGCCCACGAGGAGGAGCTTGCCTCGCGCAAGGAGAAGCTTGGCGGAGCCCTCAAGCAAGCGGAGGACGCTCCCGCCGCCGCTGAGGCCGCCAAGGAGGAGTTGAAGACGAAGGTGGCGCGGCTGGAGGCCGATCTCTCCAAGAAGGGCAAGGAGCTCAGCGCCGCCGCTGAGGCCGCCAAGGAGGAGTTGAAGACGAAGGTGGCGCGGCTGGAGGCCGATCTCTCCAAGAAGGGCAAGGAGCTCAGCGCCGCCAAGGTCTCCAACGTGGATCTTGAGTTGAAGCTAACCACTTTGACCAAGACTCTGGACAACGCCAAGAAGCGGGAGGCGGCCTTGAAGGAGGAAATCAAGGCCGACAAGGCGCTGCTGGAGAGCGCTGCCACCGCCCAGAACACCTTCAAGGAGACTGTGATGCACTGGACGGAGAGTCTGGTGAACGCTGCCACAGATATCGACAAGGAGCTAGCGCAGCTGGGGATGGAAGATCTTGGGTATCCCTCCGATGACAACCTCCAGCCCAGCGCCAAGCTTGTCCGATTTTTCAAGGGCGTGGCGACGGCCCTTCAGCGATTCCGAGAGAGGATCCCGAAGCAACTAGCTGACGAGTCGCGCGAGATCTGCGCAGGAGCCCTCGAGAAAGTGTTGATGAAGGTGGCCTTCCGCAATCCGGGCCTCTGCCTCACCAACATCCTCAGGTCCTTGCCACCAGAAGCTGATCTGGAGGAGCTCAGGGCCCTTGTCGCACCCATTGTGGACAAGGTGAGCGGGATCAAGCGGGTCGAAGGTGATCGCGTAGATTAGGCCGCCCATTTCTTCTTTTCTTGTCGCTGCCCATCATGTCATGAAAACAATCTGTTAGAGCTGCGACAAGCTATCTTTGTAATGTAACTTGATTCTGGGCAATGATTGCAACGTTACTCCCTTTACTTGATTCCTCCCTTTGTATGTTTTTGCCCTACGCTTTTAGGGAACTTGCCGGTGTAGGCACCTGAGCCGCGAGCGCTGAGTGCGGAACGTCAGCAGCCTGCTGGCGGTGCCGCTACCGGCAAGAAACCTTGTCGCAACTAGTTCCAGCTCACTTAAGTTGCTGACCGAACTCGAAACAAAGTAAGGGCGCTAGCGGCTCACTTAAGTTGCTGAGCGGACTCGAAGCAAAGTAAGGGCGCTAGTAGCTCACTTATGTGGTTGAGCGGACTCCAAACAAAGTAGGGGCGCAACTAGTTATGAGTTGGTTCCTCCGCGCACAGGTTTCCCATACAAAGTGTGGTCGTTCAAGGGAGATAACTTAAAATTTAAAAAATTTGATTGCTCAAACTTTGGCAACTTAGCTTTCCTGTTGTTTGCTTCCCGTCAAGGCGAAACTTTCTTGAACGACGCCTGGCCCATACCATCCATCGTCTTCTCCTTCCCCCCCCCCCCCCCCCCCGGCAAACTTGTGCGCGAGGGGAACCTTGCTTTCAAAAGGAAGAAGAGACAATACAGATATGGAGCTTTACGGCTCATTATTGCTTACCGTGGAGTAGGTGCTGCACAAAGTGTCAGATCATATATGCAAGAAAATAGAAAGCATAAAATTGACAAAATGTGCGGAGCACATGAGGTTTACTTATGCACGGGATCTGCGCCCGGCTTTGTACAAAGGATTATATGCAACAGCGGCAAGACTTGTACAAAAGGTGGTTGCCGGAACAGGTTCCGACAACCGCGCCTTACGGGTAAAACTTATGAAGATGCTCAATGTTCCAGGAGTTGCTCACCGGAATGCCATCTTCGGTCTCAAGGCGGACAGCGCCAGGCCTAGTGACTCGTTTCACCCGGTAAGGGCCTTCCCACTTCGGCGTCAACTTGTTGGAATTCTTGGCGGACTGAACGCGCCGAAGAATAAGGCCGCCTTCCTCGAGACTTCTGGCGTTAACTTTGCGGCTATGGTAGCGGCGCAAAGCTTGCTGGTAGCGAGCAGCTCGCACAGCAGCCTGAAGACGGTCTTCCTCAAGGAGCAGCGCGTCATCTTGTCGCAGCCGCTCTTGCTCGAGCTCATCATAAGCGAGCACTCGAGGTGACCCGTATACGAGTTCCGTGGGGATAACTGCCTCTGCTCCATAGACTAGAGCAAAAGGTGTCTGTCGAGTGGCTCGATTTGGCGTCGTTCTGACCGACCAAAGAACCACCGGCAGCTCCTCGATCCAGTTTCTTCCGCACTTGTGCAGCCTGTCCAAAGTTCTGGTCTTGAGCCCGCGCAGCACTTTAGCATTTGCCCTCTCCGCTTGACCGTTGCTTCTTGGGTGAGCAACAGAAGCGAAGCAGACCTTGGCGCCAAGATCTTGGACGTACTGCGTGAAGGTGCGGCTCGTAAATTGCGTGCCGTTGTCGGTGATTATCCTGTTAGGGATCCCGAAGTGGCAAACAATCGACCTGAAGAACTTGACTGTTGACTGTGCTGTCACCTTCCTCACTGGTTCCACTTCCGGCCACTTTGTGAACTTGTCGATTGCAACGTACAAGTACTCAAAGCCCCCGACAGCTCGGGGAAAGGGGCCGAGGATGTCGAGCCCCCAGACCGAAAATGGCCAGGATAAAGGGATCATCTGGAGAGCTTGAGCTGGTTGGTGTATCTGCTTGGAATGAAACTGACACGCTTCACACTTGGTTACTTGTGCAGTTGCATCCTGGAGGGCTGTTGGCCAGAAGAAACCTTGCCGGAAAGCTTTACCGACAAGTGCTCTTGCGCCAATGTGGTGACCACATATGCCTCCATGTATTTCTGCCAACAGCTTTTGTCCATCTTCCCGGGGAATACACTTCAATTTCACACCGTTGAGTCTTCTTCTGTACAGTGTCTTGTCGACAAACTGGTACATACTTGACTGCCGGGCTACTCTCTCCACTTCTTCTTGCTCTTCGGGAAGTTCTCCTGTCTGAAGGAAATGGACAATCTGCTGTGCCCATGCTAGAGCTTGTGGCTCGACAACAAGGACTAAAGGCAAATCTGCTGCTGCGGGAACATCCGCTTCCACGGCAAGAACCTGCGGCTCTGCCGGAGCTTGACGTTCCCCGACAAGCTTGCCGGAACAAAACTTGTCGGGAGCTTCTGCTTCAACGGAACAAACTCTAGGGCTTGCCGGAGCATCTTGCTCCTCAGCGCTCTTGGTGTTGATCTTGGAGACTGCTGCGGGAATATCCGCTTCTACGGCAAGAACCTGCGGCTCTGCCAGAGCGTGACGTTCCCCGGCAAGCTTGCCGGAGCAAAACTTGTCGGGAGCTCCTACTTCAACGGAACAAACCCTAGGGTCTGCCGGAGCAGACTGCTCCTCAGCACTCTTGGCGTTGATCTTGGGGACCTTCTTGGCGGCGGCTTCGGGAAGCTCTGCCGGCAAATACTCACCAGAAACCAACTTCCTCTTCTTGCTCTGTCCAGTTGATGGCGTTACGGACGGCTGAGTTAGCTTGAGCACAAAGATCCCTGGTTCCACAGGTAACTTAAGTGCGGCACACTTTGACAGGCCATCTGCAATGGCGTTCTGAGCTCTTGGAACATGCTCCATTTGTAGGCCGTCAAAGTGTTCTTCTAGCTTTCTCACTTCGTCGATGTAAGCTTCCATCAACGGACTCTGATAACACTTGTTTACTTGGCGGACGACAAGCTGTGAGTCACCCCTGACAATGAGCTTCTTGATCCCAAGGTCTGCCGCGATCCGGAGACCGGCAAGCAGGCCCTCATATTCTGCAGTATTGTTCGTTGCTTGCTCCTTGGGGAAGTGCATCTGGACTACGTACTTGAGGTGCTCACTGGTGGGTGTGACAAGCAGCACGCCAGCGCCGGCACCTTGCAGCGAAAAGGCACCATCAAAGTACATCAGCCACTCTTTGCTTGCTTCCTTGTCGGGGATGCTCGTTTCTGGAATTTCTTCATCTGGTGTTGGCGTCCATTCTGCTATGAATTCTGCCAATGCTATGCTCTGGGTAGTTGAAGTGCTTTCAAACTTGAGGCCAAAGCTTGACAGTTCCAGTGCCCACTCAACAATCCTGCCTGTCGCTTCTGGATTCTGCAGTATCCTCTTCAGCGGAAAGCGAGTGACAACTGTGATCTCATGTGCTTGGAAGTAATGGCGCAGCTTTCTCGAGGCCATGAGAAGGCCGAAAAGCAATTTCTGCACACCAGAGTACCTTGACCTAGCCCCCTGCAGAAGGGAACTAACAAAGTAAACTGGGCGCTGCACCATCTTCTTGTGTATCTCGTCGTGTATCTGCGCAGATCCATCTTTGTCGGGACCAGAGCTTGTCGGGGGAGCTCCCTGCTTGTCGCTGGATGCGCTTGCCACGGTTGCTGGCTCATCATCTGCCTCCCTCTCTGCTACTAACGCAGCACTAACCACTTGATTGGTTGCCGCTATGTACAGCAGCAACTTCTCTTGTGGCTTAGGTGCGACAAGTATTGGAGGGGAAGACAGGTATCTCTTCAGGTCTTGCAGCGCAGCCTCCGCTTCCGGAGTCCATTTCATTGGACCTGCCTTTTTCAATAATTTGAAAAAAGGCAGGGCGCGCTCAGCAGACAGAGAGATAAACCTGCTGAGAGCAGCCACGCAACCGGCAAGTTTCTGTACATCCTTGACGCGCTTTGGTGCTTCAATCTGCTCAATGGCCTTGATCTTGTCGGGATTGGCTTCAATTCCCCGCTGACACACGAAGAACCCGAGAAGCTTGCCGGAGGGAACTCCAAACACACACTTCTCTGGGTTGAGCTTGAGGCTGATCTTGCGCGGATTTGCAAAGTTCTCGTCTAAATCTTGAATCAGGGTTGCTCTGTCCTTGCTCTTGACCACTATATCATCCATGTAGGCTTCCACATTTCTGTGTATTTGTGGCTCAAGAGCAACATGGACTACTCTTGCAAATGTCGAACCAGCATTTTTTAATCCGAAAGGCATCCGTACGAAACAGTACGTGCCACATGGAGTAATAAATGCGGTCTTCTCCTCATCCTCTTCTGCCATGAAGATCTGATGATATCCTGAGTATGCGTCAAGAAATGAAAGCAAATCACATCCGGCTATGGAGTCAACAATGTGGTCAATGCGCGGCAAAGGAAATGGGTCTTTGGGACAAGCTTTGTTAACATCGGTAAAATCGATACAAAGTCTCCATTTCCCGTTTGCCTTGCGCACGACTACAGGATTGGCCAACCACGTGGGATGGAGCACTCCTCTGACAAGGCCTGCTGCTTCCAGTTTCTTGATGTCTTCTGCAATGAATTCTTGGTGCTCCACTGCCTGCTTCCTGACTTTCTGCTTGACGGGCCGCGCATGGGGACAAACGGCAAGGTGGTGCTCAATCACTTTCCTGGGAACACCGGGGATGTCAGACGGCTGCCATGCAAACACGTCGACATTCGCCTGCAGGAAAGTAACGAGCGCGCTTTCCTATTTAGGGTCGAGCGTGGCACTGATGGTGAAGGTACCACCAGTGCCGTCCTCCTTGGCGGATACCTTCTTCGTCTCTGGCGGAGCTGCCATCATCTTCTTGCACTTGCCGGTGGAGCTCGATGGTGCGTCCTCGACGGCAGCGCAGCACTCCGAAGAGGTGCGCTTGCCGGAGTGGGCATCAGAACTCTTGCCAGACTTGGTCTTCTTCCCCCCGGGAGCTTCAGCGGCAAGTGGATTGCGATCTGCTGTGGCTGCTGCTTCCCGGTAGATCTTGTCTGCACAGATAAGAGCATCTTTCTTGTCGCCGGGGACAGAAATGACGCTTATCAGGCCTGGCATCTTTAGCATGTTATATGCGTAGTGAGAGGCTGCCATGAACTTGGCGAGTGCTGGACGGCCAAGTATCCCATTGTAAGGCAATGGAATATCGGCAACGTCGAATGTGACCTTCTCAGTCCTGAAGTTTAGCTCGCTACCAAATGTTACCGGCAGCGTGACCTTCCCCTTCGGCTTGCTCCTTCCCGGATTGATTCCTTGGAATGTGCCGGTCTCTTCGAGCTCACTGTCAGGGATTTGGAGTTTTTGGAGTACAGCGGAGGAGATCAGGTTTAAGCCGGCCCCGCCGTCAACTAGCATCTTGGTGACTTTGAGGTTGCGGATAGTTGGTGATACCAACATCGGCAAACACCCGACCGCAGTTGTGCGATCAGGGTGGTCCTCAATGTCGAAGATGATAGGCGTGCTGGACCATTTCAGAAGTTTGCACAATTCGACAGGTGGTTCTGCTGCATTGACTTCCCACACCCACTGCTTGAGTTGGCGGTGCGAAGTATGCAGGGAAGCGCCGCCGTCAATGCACAAGACCTCTGTGGCTTTCTGAAACTCCTGCTCATTGGTCTCAACATCATCCATGTCTTCGTCGTCGTCGTCGTCTTCATCGTTGTCGCGGCCGCGGGGAGGTCTGTCTCCTTGCCGCTGCTTGGCCTTGCCGCGGCGTCCTCCTCGGCCGGCTCACTTCTTGCCAGATTCTGCAGCGCCACCTTGGGCCCTCTCCTTGTCTCGCCGCTCGTACTCAGCCTTTTGCTGCTGGACAAGCTGCTCGACCTTTTTGCAGCTCTGGAGGTCATGGCCCTTGGTGCGGTGAATCTTGAAGTATTGCTTGTCGGAGCCGTCCTGCTTGTCGGCGGCTGCCACAGCCTGGCAGTTGGCGCACGTGGCAATCTCCTTGCCAAGGCTACCAACTTTGGCCTTCTTGGCGCCACCTTCGCTGCCGGGCTGCTCAACGACTAGCACCTCTTTGCCTTTCTTCTTCCTGTTCTGCCGCCGGTTTTTCTTTGCCGGGGCAGCATCCTCACTGTCAGATCCTTCTGCTCTGCATTCTCTCCGGGGAGTCTCCTCCCTTCCTCAGCGCGTGCACACTTGTCGGCCAGGGCATATAGCTCACTGACGTCTCGGATCCTGCACATCGCCATCTCCTCCCGCATCCTGCGGTTACGCACGTTCTGATGAAACGCGCTGATGACCGCGGCGGGGTGGACATCTGGGATGTTGTACTGTACACGGCTGAACCTCTGAATATACTTGCGCAGGGGCTCTCCTTCCTTCTAGACGAGCAGATGAAGATCACTCTCTTGGCCATGGGGTTTGTGGCCGCCTGTGAAGGCGCTGACAAACTGATGGCATAGATCAGCCCAGGAGGATATGGAGTTGTCCGGCAAGTGCATGAGCCAGGACCTGACGTTGGGCTTGAGCACCAACGGGAAGTAGTTGGCAAGGATCTTATCGTCCCGCCCCCCAGTAGCCTGCACCGCGATGGTGTAGATGCTGAGGAACTCCGACGGATGCGACTTGCCGTCGTACTTCTCTGGTACATCTGGTTTGAAATTCTTCGTACTGGGCCACTGGACTTGCCGCAGCTCACGAGTGAACGCAGGGCAACCTACCGCGTACAGCCAGTCGCCTGGTTCCCCTGGCGCATGCATGTCAACAGAGGGCCCAGCGCGCTGGTCTGATTGACGCCGCGCTTCTCTCCGGCGCTCGATGCGAGTACGAGCGTCTTCTTGTTGTCATTCTTGTAGAACTTGGCGCTGATCGCGACGAACTCGCGGATCTGATGACGCGGTGGAGTCGCTGTCGAGGTGGACCCGGCGAGTCGGCGATCTTGGCCTTCGGGGTGGAGAGTGCACAGTAGTTGCACCCCCACCAATCTTGTCGTCTCCGGCTCGTGCCTGGCTGGCTTGCCGCGGCTGAGACGTGCTCGGCTGCTGTGGAGAGTCGCCGTTGGCGAAGCCGATGAGACTCTGGATGGTGGCCCTCCAGTCGTCGATCTTGTCCGCCGTTGGAGGGTAATCTAGGAGCAGCTGAGCTCGCGCCAAAGCTTCTGCTGCAGTGGCGGGCGGCGGTGGCAAGCGGTGCGAGGAGCGGGATATGCTCGGACTTCTAACTACATTAGAAGGAGCAGTATCCCGTCCAGGCGACCGTGTCTCGCTCGCGCCAGCGGGTTGACGTGCATGGTGGTCCTGAGCGCTCCGAGACCCACCAGCTCGATCTTGGTCTAGCGAACGCATGGTACCGTGAGTACCATGACGCTGCCGGTCCCGCGCCTCCTGAGACGGGCGCGGTGCATGCACGGACGCCGAGGTCTTGGAGTGCGCCCGGTCGTTGTGGGAGCCGGCTACGCCGCCGATGGGCAGCGCAGCCTTGTCCTAGGACCTGGCAGCACCGTGAGTTCCCTCGTCGACGCGCGTCCTTCCGCCGGTGCCTGCCCCACCAACCGTTTGCTCCGGCGGTGGCTGGCTCGGCGCGGACGGAGCAGCTGCCTCCGAAACTTTCTTCTTCGGCAGCATGTTGATGAAGATGATGAAGATCTAGCTCGCGAGAATGCCGGATCTGGTTCACACAACTTCGACGCCCCCTACCTGGCGCGCCAAAGATGCCGGGGTACTGATCCACGGGCACCTATGGGACCGGCGGGCCGGGTCCCTTTCGGTTCAGTGGGGGCGGAGATCGTGCAAAGAGAAAATCGAGGCGAAGCACGCGAGCGATTTACCCAGGTTCGGGCCGCACGGATGCGTAAAACCCTACTCCTGCTTTGTGGTTTTGTATTGATTTCTAGCTCGGGAGCGCGGAGTGCTACAGTACACACCAACGGCTAGCAAGACCGAGCGTGAGAGTTCGAACTGGCTAAGCCCCCCTCTATGTTGCACACGGGCCTCCTTTTATATGCTCAAGGGGCTACCGACAGGTGGCAACGGAGGTAAAGGGCAAAAATGGAAAGGTGCTGTGGTAGGCACAGCTACCTGCTACAGTGTATCATACCTAACCCTGACGGCAGGGGACAAGGGTCTTAAATGCCCGTCTGTGTCGCCTAAACAGTGCGAAAAGGGACCGCCAGGGACGCCACCATTCGCCACGATGGCGATCTTGTCAGCGCCGCTTGCCACCGCACGTCCCTAGCTGCACAGCCTTCCGCCACGTACGCCTGGAAGGACCCCAGAGCGACACGTTGGTGGATGTGCTGGAGCATGGGCGTGGAGAGGCGCCTTTCCGCGGTCGTTGTCTTGTCGCGTCCGGGAGCTTGTCGCTCAACGGGTCTTGCCGGAACGCGTGGTGCGCCGCGGCAAGTTCCTTGAAATGCCTTGAGTGGCCTTCGCGGCAAGCTCCTCTTGCCGGGGTCTTGTCTTCTTGACTTGGACACTTTGTTCTTGAATGGCTCCAAAGGAACCACGGAGGATCTTGGCGGTCACCCGGCAAGGCTTGCCGCGGGATGCTGCGACTGCCCGTGCACAAGTTCGGGATACTAGGGTACCGCTACTCTAGTACACCGACAAAAAACAAATTTAATCATTTCCTATTCTTTTTCCTTGCCCATTTTCGCCATTATATGCGCTGTATTTCCCACTATAATGCACAGCCAAATTTGTATTCTTGAAAGTTTTAGTCATCTCTGCTACAGCTAAGTGTTCAATTGCAATCTCTAGCCAAGTTCCCTTTGTTGTTGTGTTGAATTTGAGGAAAGGCGACCAAGCAGCTCATGGCAGCCGTGTCGCGCCTACTCCACCGCTGCCTTGACTTGCCGACGATGTCACCGGTTGGGCCGCAGGGGGGCAAGATCATCGTGGGACCCATTGCCATGGGCGCCGAGTATGCTTGATTGCCATGTCGGAGGCAAAGGTCCTAGAGCTTGGTTGTGTGTGTGTGAATTTTTTCTCCCGTTGCAATGCATCAATCCATTTATTCATGCATCCATCGATTTACTTTGAATTTTTTCTCAGTCGTCGAACATTAACTAGATTGGTTCATGGATATGTTGTGTGACACGTCGTGTGTGATGAAGGTGGTGAACCGTCTCCATGTTAAGCCAAGTATGTGAAGGATATGCCATGGATGATGTGGACAGGTAAGGGTAAAAGTTTGAGCTGTCGAATTTTGTGTGATCGAGCTCCTATATGGTCAAACCTAAAAAGTTCAGTGAAGATTCAGATTGCACATGGATTCCTTTTTGTTGCCTACAATGCTATAATCACACTAACTATGTGCATGGAATACCAGAGATAATGCAAAAATTGCTTGCCGATAGGCAGCTGGGCACATGCATAATTGTCGAGGAGGCTGAAGCCAGCGCTATTCTGGTTTGACTGAATAACGTATTCTGAGGCTCCCTTGTGGTGGAGATCGACTATGTAGTGGGGCAAGGAGCTAGGGGCTGATTCGTAAGCAGAACATTGTCCTACCCAATTATTGTTGATATTAAATCTGCGTTGAGTAAATATCACATTAGGGCTGTCGGAAGGACAAACAATGGGCTGGATCATGAACTAGCCAACGTTTCCAAAGCTCATGGAGACTTTTTGGTTGCGGATGATGTCTCGGACCATGATCTGCTCCGGAAGGAAAATGATGCAGCCTTGGCGTCGGTATCAGACATTTTGATGGATGTAAAGCGGACTTGATTGTCTGTGATGGCGCCCCTGATAGTAAGCTTGCATTGCTAGACAAGTGGCCGATAACCATCTTACATGTGTTTATGGT